>NW_027203474.1:0-75468 GCF_024711535.1 Dipodomys merriami
AAAAGGAAAACAGGTGTCACACTTGGCTTCTTACTCCAGTATGACATTTTTGGCAGGCTCTGAGATCGAACAAAATAGCTATACATGGATAGACAGGTGGTACTACACCAATAAATACATATTAGTACAGAGTGCCGGAGCTGTGTATCTAGTATTCAATGACATCTGCTACGTTCCTACCAAGTCTTAGGTAGTTATTATGCCTCCATTGAAGGAATATTATTCTTTTCATGCCTAAGTAACCATTAATTGAGTTCAATCAGCGTCCTAGGATTATTTCATCTAATTTGAGTCCAGACCGCTGCATGAACTATTCAATCATGAGTTGCATACCATTCCATTGGAATTTCTATGCACAGGCAGGAGTCTCTTAGGATCTCCTGCCATTGGTAGGTGACAGGACCAGGATTTGAACTCAGGGACTATGTTGTGGGGTTGGCCTATAGCTTTCCTGACAGTCCACCAGCCTTCAGCAATGACAGGTCACCTGTGCGTGGTATCCATGTCATTCAGACCTAGGATGGTCACCATGCAAGGAACCAAAGCCAAGAAACCGCCTACCATGTTCAGCTTGATGCTTGTTTTAATGTCATTTTCATTTTGTTTTCCTGTCAGACATCAGGTCTTAGGATTCCAGGATCGGCTTTGGTTCTGGAGGCTGCACCCCAGGCTAGTGTGATGGAAGCTGAGACAGAGCTGTCATGATCTGAGTGGTATACAATTAATACATATTGGTAGAGTGCCAGAGCCATCTATCTGACTGAATGATGCCCACTACATTCCTACCAACTCTTAGGTATTTATTATACTGCCTTTGAAGTAATATTATTCTTTTCATGCTTAATAAACTATCAATTAAAATCAATCAGCATCCTAGGATTATTACATCCACTTTTAGATTTGATGGATGCACGAACTACTCTTTCAATCAGTATTTCTATGCATAGGAATGAGTCTATTGTGATGTCCTGCCATTGGTAGGTGTCAGGACTTAGATTTTTAACCCAGTGCCTATGTTGGCAGGTTTCGCCTATGGCTTCCCTGATGGCCCACCAGCCTTCAGGAATATCAGTTCAGTTCCACTTTGCAGCCGTGTCATTCAGACTCAGTATGATCACCCTGCAAAGAAAAAAATAACGTAAAACCACCAGTCCTCTGCAGCTGGACACTTTTTGTGCTGTCCCACTTTTTTTTTTCTTCCTGCAAGCTCTCAGGGTCTAGGATCCCAAGATTGACTATGGGTGAGAGGCTGCAGCCTAGTCTAAGGCAATCGAAGCTGAGGTAGACTTGCCATGGCCTGATTTCAAGCTCCATGGTTGGCAAAATAAAAAAGAATAAATAAAAAAATAATTAATTGTTGAACTAAATTGAAAAAAATCCCCCTGGTTTGGAATTTCTGCGTTTTCTTTCCTAGCCTGGGATTTGAACTCAGGATCTTGGTATATCTGTAGCAATGTGAGGGAAGGTGCAGAGTTTCTACTACTTGAGTTCAAATCCTGTGCCAAGACAAAAACAAAAAATTAAGTCACTGACCTCAGCTGGGGGGAGGGGGATAGCTGTGGAGGTGGGAGGGAAGGGAAGGCAAGGGGAAAACAAAGGAGGAGGCAACAATGCTCAATAGTAAATGTACTCATTACTTTGCTCATGTAACTGTAACCCTCTATACCACATTTTTACAACAAAAAATGTACAAAAAAGGAAAAAATTTAGAGCTCAGAGAAGCACTTTGCAGGTAAGGGAAGGATGTCTGAATAGCTGTACAAAATTATACACTGCAGTTTTTAAAATGTTCAGTATGAAATTGAATAAAAATAACTCCTTCCATTAAAAATAATTAACTGACTGTCTTGGAACTGGGGCTAGTATTTCTGCCACTGCTGGGATTTGATCTCACCATCCGGGTAACTCTTTTGCATCTTAGGTGAAGGGGAAGCTCACTGTCCTTGAGGAAAGAAATTCAGGGTAGAGTTCCCAGGGCCTGAATTAAGTCCCTATAATGGAAAATAATATTTATGTACATGTGTAATATATGTGACGTATTACATGTGTATGTTTATTACAAACTATGATTTTTTATTATTGTATTAGTATCACTATACACATAATATTTATTACATTTTGCACATCTATTATAAAATTATACACATCAATTTAGGACATTGACTCATTTTTCATTAATTCTTTATTAAGTGTTGAAACGTGATACATAATTAAATGGAGGCATTTGTCACAGCCTTCACATGTTTGGAGTCACTCCCAAATATGAGCTGTGTCTTGTTTATCTTTAACAACTTCCTACACGTATTTTTTAGATGATTTATACTCAGAAGTCTTTCCTTGAGGATAGGCAAGTTGAGGGATAATATTGTAAGGGTGGGACTGGGAATGTGGCTTAGTGGTAGAGAGCTCGCTCAGCATGCATGAATGCCAGGGTTTGAATCCTCAGTGCCACATACTCAGAAAAAGCCAGAAGCTGTGGAGTGCTCAAGTGGTAAAGCACTAGCCTTGAGAAAAAGAAGCACGGAGACAGTACCCAGCCCCTAAGTTCAAGCCCCAGCACTGGCAAAAACAATAGGCCTGATTCCAATGGCTCACACCTGGGACCGTTCTTCTCAGGAGGCTGAGATCCGAAGACCACAGTTCAAAGACAGCCTAGGCAAGGAAAGCCTGTTAGATTCTTATTACCAATGAGCCACCAAAAGACCCCATGTGGCACTGTGGCTCAAGTGGTAGCTTGTTCGCCTTGAGAGGAAGAGCTCAGGGACAGTGCCCAAGCTTGAGTTCGAGACACACAATGGGAAAAAGTGAAGGTTAATCAAAGTACTTTTCCTATTTCCTAATTAGGAGAACATTCTCTGGAAAAATGAAAGCTGATATACACCAGACTTGGAGTTAGAGCTCAAGGTTCAAGTTTAGCAGATCCATCTGCCCAGCCTCTCAGACTCTAGAATTATAACCTTGTGTCCTACAGGGTTCTGAAAGGTCCATTGTTGAAAGGCTTAATATGTTCCCCAAGCCCTTTGTGATAAGCAGTTGACTTGTATTGTCAATGTCATTACACTTCTGGCCTAGCAGAGCACCAGTAGCTAAGGCCCATCCCCTAGCTCAGGAGACTGAGGTCTGAGGATTACATGGTGAAGCCAGCCAGGGCAGGAATGTCTATGACACTCTGACTTCCACTTCTGAAAGGCAGATGTTCAAGAGCTTCCTGGGTTTCCTTTGGTGATGAGAAGTTACTTGTACTTGAGTTGAACTCAAGGCCAGGGCACTGTCTCTAGCACTCTACTACTTGAGCCACAGCACCAATTCTGGCTTTTTCTGTGCATGTGCTACAGAGGGATCAAACTCAGGGCTTCTTGCATGCTAGGCAAGCCCTCTCTCACTAATCCACAATCCCAGTCCTCTCATCTTTTTCTTAATGGTAGTTTCTACCTAAGTATGGTACCATTTTACATCCCCCAAGTTTAATTTTCTGAATACCAGTTATTTCAAAAACCCTGATCTTCCCTTCTCCTACCTGATTTGTGACTGCTCCTGCCTTGGCCTCATAATAAAATGTAAAAAAGGCTGCTGAGATCTTAAGTGTGCACCATATAAGGAATCAGGCCTGGAACTCTGGAAGAGAAAAGCCACGGGCCTGAAAAAAAAAGAATGATGCAGTATGTGCAACAAGCCTATCTGAAAAATAAATCTGTACATAAAAGGAGAAGCATTGCATACAATCTGTTTGCACTCAGGGAGGTAATATACACACATAAGTAGGTAGGACAATCATACATAAACTTGGCCTTCTCTTTTTGAGTTTTTATGGTGGCCATCCTGTGCTTAAACTCAGGGCCCTATGTGTTCCTCAGCCGTTTTGCTCAAGGCTGAGACTCTACCACTGCCACAGCTCCACTTCCAACCATATGGTTGTTAATTGGACATAAGCACCTGCCAGGCTTTCCCGCCTGGTCTGGCTTGTATCTCCTGTTCGGCTTTCTTTCTCAAAGCTGGAGCTCTACCCTCTGGGCCTCTGATTCACTTCTGGTATTCTGGTGGTTTATTGAAATAAGAGTCTCGCAGACTTTGCTGCTTGGGCTGGCTTTGAACAGAGATCTCCTGAGGAGACTTCAAGTGGCTTTCCACAGGGATTCTCCGAGGATCTGCTCCACACAAACCCTTAGTCTAAATCTTGAGAGGTACTAGAACAAAAGGGAAACATGATGATGCTTCTAGTGTGTTGTAGATACTTAAGTTGGAGACACAAAACACTCATAATTATAGATAATTTTATAAGCCTAAGGAGCAATGCAGACAGTATGATGATCGCTCCAGCTTTTGGTACTCTCATCCTGAGACAGTAAATTCACTGCAGCTCAATGCTAAGTGACTGAACTGGCATGTCCTGTGGACATTTGCTGCCAAAATCATGTGACACTCATTTCTCACTTTTGGCTTCAAACCTGTGACCAGAGGAAAAGATGAGGAGAGAAATTCCTTCTCAGAGAAAGCACCTATAAAGAACATTGGGTAGTTTACTTATAAATTCAAAGCACTGGAATGATGCTGTTAAGTAGTCAGATTGTCCAGATTAAAAAATGAAGAAGAAAAGAAAGGCAGGTGCCACTGGCTGCTGACTGAAATCCCAGCTCCTCAGAGGATGAGATGTAGAGAATCTGAGTTTGAATCCAGCCAGCATAGGAAAGTCCATGACACTGTTATTTCTAAGAGATCACAGAAAACCCAGAAGTGGGGCTGTGGCTCCAGGTTAATGCACTACTCTTGAGCAAAAGTAACTCAGGGACGCCTATGCTCATAGTTCAACCCCAGGATCTGCTTCCATGTCTTTGTGTATGTGTGGATGTATTCCTATAGGTGAAGCTCCAGAGTAGCTATGATGAAAGGCACCAAGCTACAAAATTTGTTTTCAATACAATGATTTCATAACACGGAGACTGCTTTCATTTCAGTGCATGTTCCTGGGCTCCCCTCACAGTTTCCAGTGCAGCCTGAGGGTTTCTCTGCCTCCCAGGCCTGTTGGAAGAAGTCTCTCTCATTGTCTGGACAGGCAGACAAAAGGCCTCAGTCCTGTACAGCTGTGTAACAAACAACTCCATATGGGACAATTAGTAAGGAGGAGTGTGGATGGGCTCTGAAGGTCAGGACAAAAAGGCCTCTTTGTACCCCAAGCTATCTCTCTCCCCAGTGCTCCATTTTAACAGGAAGCCTTCATTTGTGCCACCTCCTTTGGCAGGCCAAGTTCTCAGCACTAATCTTGCCTTTGTAAGACTGTATTCTGGTGATCAGATACAGTGCTCAATATAATTCAGGAGTCCTTCTGGCAGACAACTAGGGCACTTAACCTCAAGAAATGTTTCATTGAGGGAGATGATAGGCCTATGATGCCTCTGCTAGGTTTCTGGAAGCTTTAGAAATCCAATCACATGTCTGATCTCACCATGCTTCCTGTCATCTAGGACTGCTGAAGCACATTAGGTTTTGAAACCTTTTACCTCTCCTCTTTGAGCCCTGGGTGGCAAAGTTTTGGGGTTGAACACAGTGCCTGGGTGCTGACCATGAGGTGTGAAGGAGCCCAATGCTTTACCATTTTGTGTCACAGCTTTTACTTCTGGTCTGTGTGTGTGTGTCTGTGTGTGTGCAAGCTTGCACAAATACACCAGTCCTGGAGCTTGAACTCAGGACCTGAACACTGTACCTTATTTCTCTTGTACAAGAATAGTCCTCTCCCACTTGAGCCACAGAGCCACTTGAGGATTTTTTCTAGTGATGTGTTCCTGAGAAATCAAGTCCAGAGTTTCATAGATGCAAAGCACCCAACCCCTAAGGCACATACCCATCCCTCTACTTCAGGTTTGTTATTTTGTTTCTTTTTTGTTGTTGTTGCTTGTAGGAGTTGAAGTCTGGGCCTGGGTGATGTCCCTCAAGTCTTGTGCTCTACCACTTGAAGCAAAGCACCATTTCAGGTTGTCTCATGGTTCATTGGAGCTAAATGTCTCGGGGACTTTCTTGCCTAGGCTAGCTTTGAACCATGATTCTCAGATCTCATCCTACTGAGGAGCTAGGATGACAAGCGTGAGTGACAAGCATCCAGCTTCCACTTCAGGTTTCTTAGTGGTGAATTGGAGATAATAGTCTCATGGGATCTTTTGTGACTGGCATAGTTTGGAAGCCAGATCCTCAGATCTCAGCTTCCTGAGAAGGCAGGCTGACAGACCTCAGCTATAGAACCCTAGGCTGTGGCACTCTACTGCAAGGGGGTCCTTGGCTCCACATGGTGGAATGCTAGCCATGTGCCCAAGAGGTAAGTGTCAGTGCCTATGCCACGAGTTCAAGGTTCATGACTGAGAAAAAACAAAACAAAACAATTGTCTGCAGTAGACAACTCACCCACTCTTCAGTAATACATAATTTTGTCCCTGCCATGGGGACATATCTGCATCTCAATATTCTTGTCTGCATAATCATCTCAGTTGTGTAGCTCTTACAAGGACCATATGAAAGAATGCACTCTGTGAAGGACACAGCAGATGGCACTCTTTGAAGGACTCAGCACACAACATCCTGTGAAGAAATAGCACCCAGCACCCAATGCAGGACTCAGCACACTGCACCCTGTGCCAGACTCAGCACAGAGCACCCTATGAAGGACTCAGCACATAGCTCTATTCCACAAGCTGTCATTAGAATTAGGTTGCTTTCATCAGTATCACCATTGTTTGAAGAACATTTCACAAATCACACAAGTTCACATCTAATGGTTTAGTGGGGTGTTTTTTTGGGGCCAGTCTACCCATAGGGCTTGAACTCAATGCATGGGGATACTGTTCTAATAACATTTGCTCAAGGCTAAGGCTCTACTACTTAGAGCCACATCTCCAAGAGTCTCACATACTTCCTACCAGGGCTTGGTTTTAAAGCTCCCAAGCAGCCAGGATGATGGGGGTAAGCCAGCAGTATCTGCTTCTGTGGAGCTGGGTTGCAGCTGTTTACATATGCCTAAGTCAGGTTAGGTGGCAAGTCTCAGTGCCAGACTCCTAGCTTGTTCTGTGATGTGGTATTTGAAGTCCTGTCCTTCTATAATTGCAGTTAGAACATTCTATCTTTTTTTGGTGGCAGTGCTGGGGCTTGAGTAAGGCCTTAGACACTGTCCCTAACCATTTGTGCTCAAGGCTAGCACTCAATTGATTGAAAGACAGCAGAACTTCCAAGTTTTCTGCTTAGTGGCACTGAGGAGTCGAACCCAGGGCTCATGCTTACTAGAGGAGCACTCAATCACTGAGCCCCAGGAGTAAAGGATGTATAAATATATAGATTGTTGTATATAAATATTATATAGACAAAAGAGAGATGTCTATATTATTACATTATAGATAATATTGTTATCAATTATTAGGTATTAAATTATATCTCCATTTAATGATGTGTCCCAGCTAACAATTAATAAAGCATTAATTAATACTCAATATCCTGTTATTGTTTATCATATATGTACATACATCCATACATATAATTAAATATTTTAGAGAATGAGACAGGTGTCTATATATTCTTAAATTATGCATCATGTGATACTACCAATAATTAGGTATTTATGTCTCTATGCAATTTTTATTCTGTTAATACTTAATAAAATATTAATTAAACTTAATCCACATCCTATAATTACCACATCTAGTTTTATCCTAGAATGATTCATTATTAATTCAATCTGTTTATCATTTATTGTAGTGACAATTCTTCCACCTATGACTTCTTTTACCTTTGTGACATTCTACTTACATAGCATATTGATTTGCATCCAAATTATACATCCTACCTGACAGTGAACACTTTCAAAGAAAAGAAAATCATGTGTCACACTCGGCTTCCCACTCCATGATTACATTTTTGGCAGTGCTGGGATCTAAACTCAGGGCCTAGAAGGCTCAATTCATTTATGTGTGGCTGTCAGCACAGCAGCCTCTAGCCAATTCCGCTGCCAGGTTGTTCCCAGGCCCTGAGATCGAGCCACATATATTGACTCCATATTGTGCTTAGTGTAGCTATTCATTTTTTTTGTTTTATTCATTTATTTACCATTTATTTTATTGACTGTTCTTACACATGGACTATTTATTACATTTATTATATAGGATAGATTTGCCTATGTATGAACTTCACACCTGACATCCAGGACTTTCACAGCAAAGGAAAACCTGTGTCACCAAGGGTTTCTTACTCTATGAATCAATTTTTGTGAGTGCTGGCATCTGAACTCACAACCTACAAGCCCCAATTCATGAATGGGTGAGTGTCAGTATGCCAGCCTGGGGCATATTGAGCTGACAAGCAGTTTCCAGCACCTGAGATCGAGCCCCAAGTGTTGAGAAAATAAGAACAGATTGACATGCAGATGGTAGTACACAAATAAATATAGATCTTTATAGAGTGCCAGAGATGTCTATACATTATTCATTTAAATAGGCTACATTCCTACCAATATTTGGGTATTTTTAATGCCTCCATGTCATTTATATTATTGTTTTCATCCTTAATGAATTGTTAATTAAATCAACCACTGTCCCAAAACCATTGTGTCCATGTAATTAATAGTATTCTTTTAATGTGTCAAAAATATTCATGAAAATCCATCGGCCTCCTAAAATCACTCTAATTTTATAGCAGCATCATTCAGGAACAACTAATTCAACCTTGACATTCATAACCTTCCATCAGTATTCCTATGAATAGGAAGGAGACTATTAGGATCTCCTGCCATTTGTAGGGGTCAGGACCAGGCTTTGAACCCAGGGCCTATGTTGCAGTGTTGGCCTATGGCTTCCCTGGTAGCCCTCCAGCCTTCAGCAATGCCAGGTTTCCAACACTTTTCAGCCATGTCATTCAGACACAGGAAGATCACCTTGCAACGAAAACAAATGTAAAACCGGCAGCCATCTGAAAGTTGCAGGTTTTTATTCTTTGTTTCTGTGTTGTTTTATGTATTTATTTTTCCTGTCAGCATTTGTGCCCTGGGAACTCAGGTTTGGCTGTGGTTCCAGTGGCTGCACCCTAGCCTGGAGTGATCGATGCTGAGGCAGAGTTGCCATGCCCTGAGTTCAAGCTCTATGCTTGACAATAAATAAATAAATAAATAAATAAATAAACACATTAAAATATTTTAAAAGTTATGAGGCTGCTTGGCTTGGAATTCATGCCATTTTTTTCTGCCAGTCCTGGGATTTGAACTCAGGGCCTAGGTACATCTACAGCACTGTGGGAGAAGGGGAAGCTCACCGTGCTGGTAGACAAGAAAGTCAGGCCAGTTCCTTGGGACTGAATTCAAGTCCTAGCTCTTGCAAAAATAATATTTGTATTCATTTTAAATACAGGATTCATATTTACATACACATGTTTACTGCATATTGCAGTTAGTGTGGTTATTCATTTTATTTTGTGTTTTATTTATTTCCTATGTATTTTAGTGAGTATGATTACACACATAATCATTTTTACATCTTATTACATACAACATAGATTTGCCAATGTACTATACATCATTCCTGAGACCCAGGACTTTCACCGATAAGGAAGACAAATGGGACATTTGGCTTCTTCCACCAGGATTACTTAAGTTTTGGCAGTTCTGTGATTTGAACTCAGGGCCTAGAAAACCCACTTCATGAATGGGGCATGGGTCAATGTTAGCACACCAGTCTGATGCAAATGGAGTTTTCGGTCAAATTTGGCCCTAGGAGTTGCCAAGATATAAACGCATAGATGTGTAAAATGCAGTGTGTGTTTAATTACATATATATATGCATCTATAAACATATGCAGAGGGAGACAGATAGACATTTATGTAGATTCTAGTGTATAACTCTATATAAAGAGTGATGTCTATATCTTACTTTTATATATTCTGTTGCTACTAATTATTTGGTCTAAAATTATTCCTCCATTAATTAATCACAGTAGAAGATTTAATAAAATATTAATTAAACTAACCAATGACCTATATTTAATGCATACAATTTTATATTAGAAAGACTAGTTAACTAGTAATTCAATTAGCACATTTCAAACATTCTATTAGTGTTCCTAGAGATAGGAACCAGTTTCCTAGTATCTTCAGCCATGTGTATGTGGGAGTCCCAGGATTGAACTCAGGGCGCAGGTGTCAGGGTTAACCTCAGGCTTCACTGACAGCCCACCAGCTTCAGCCATGCAAAGTCATGTACAATTTTCAAGCCAAGTCAGTGAGACCCAGGATGTCGACTGTGCAAAAGAAACAAAGGTAAAACTGTTGTGTAAAACTTTCTGGTTTTTCCTCTTCCATTTTGATTTGTTTGTTTGTTTGTTGGCCAGTGCTGGGAGTTGAAATTGGGTCCTAGGATCCTTGGTTCATCTGTGGGTGTAAAACCTGCAACACAACCTAGGGTAATTAAGGCTGAGGCAGAGTTGTGACGAACTGAGTTCAAGCCCCGTGCCTGCCTCCCCCCCCAAAAGTTAAGGTCCTGGCTTGGAATTTGGGACATTTTATCTGCCATACCTGGGATTTGAAATCAGGGCCTGGGTAACTCTATTTTTCTGTGGGTAAAGTGGAAGCTCACTCTCCTTGAATAAAAGAAAGTCAAGAGCATTTCCTTGGGCATGAATTCTAGACCCAGTACTGGCAATATTATATTTATATACATTTATAATATACATCATATATATGTATTTGCATAGGTATTACATATTGTACCTAGGAAACAATATTTTCACAGACAGCAGAACAGGTCAACATTGGTTTCTTACCCCACCTATTGTCTTTGGCACTGCTGGGATTTGAACTCAGGGCCTTGAATGCCCAACTCATCAAGGGATCAATGTAAGCACAGCAGCCTCAAACAAATTCACTGCCAGGGAGTTCCCAGGACCTAAGTTTAACCTCCAGGAGTGGCCAATATATAAATAGATAGATGCATAAATTGCTGCAAATACATATATATGCATGGAGAGTGTGAGAGAGAGATGTATATGTATATCACAGTGTATATTTAAATATATAAATATATTTATAGAATGTGAGATGTCTATATATCATTAAATTAAATGTAATACATTACTAATAATTATTAGGTATTAAATTATGCCTTCATTTAATGATGTATCATGGTTTAAGGCACAATAATGTGCTTCCTTGTGCAAAAGGAGCTCAGGGACAATGTCTAAGCTCACAGTTCAAGCCTCAGGACCTGCACCAAAAAAAAAAAAAAAAAAAAAGAGCCAGTAACTCCATGTGTCTGTGTATGTGTGAATGTATTTCTATTGGTAAACATCCAGAGTTGCTATGAAGAAAGGAACCCAGCTAGGAAATTTGCTTTGAATAGAATGATTTCATAGCCCAGAGGGTGCTTTCAAGACAGTGCATGTTCCAGGGCTCCCCTCCCTGTTCCCACTGTAGCCTAAGGGTTTCTTCACACCCCATGCTGCTGGAGGAAGTCTGCCTCTTTGTTAGAACAGGCAGTCAAAAGGCCTTACTCCCGTACAGCTCTCTAACAAACAACTCTATCCGGGCCAACTAGTTATGATGAGTGTGGGCAGGCTCTGAAGACCAGGAGAAAAAAGCCTCTTTGTACCCCAAGATATCTCTCTCCCCAGTGCTCTGTTTTGACAGGAAGCCTTCATTTGTGCCACCTCCAGGGACAGGCCAAGTTCCCTGCACTTATCCTGTCTTTGTTAGAATATGTTCCAGTGTTGAAACAAACTGCTACAATTAATTCAAGATTTATTCTGGCAGACAACAACTAGGGAGCTGAACCTAATGCAATGATTCATTATTGGCAATGGTGCCTCCCCAGGTTTTCCGAAGCTTGCTACATCTAAGCACATTTGCAAAATCACAATGTTCCCTGTTATGTAGGGCTGGTGGAGCTCATCAGGTTTGGAAACCTTTGACCTCTCCTAGTTGGGCCTTGGGTGACTAGGTTTCCAGGTTGAACACAGGGCCTGAGTACTGACCATGAGCTCAGAACAGAAGTTCAGTGTGTAGTAGGAAGACTCCTACTCAGGCAGGCAAACCCACCTATTCGTCTGGAGTGACAGAGCCCACCGCAGCAAAGTTAGTAACAAAGAAGCAACTTTATTGAGAAGGTTCCTACACTGACCGGCCAGGGCCACAGCACAGGCTAAGGAGCTGATACTGCCACCCTGAGCAGCCCTGACTCAGCACAGAGCACTCCGTGAAGGACCTAGCACCCCAGGAAGGAATCTTCATAGAGCTGTATCCCACAAGCTGTCATTAGAATTAGGATGTTTTCATCAGTATCACCATTCCTTCAGAAAAGTGTCATGAACCACACAAGTTCACATCTAACAGTTTAGAAGGGTGGTTAGTCGGGGTGGGGGAGGAGGGTCATCAGACTCAGGGGTGGCACTCATAGGGTTGTGGGTACTGTCCTAAGATCTTTTCCTCAAGGCTAGAGCTCTACCACTTTGAGCCAAAGCTCAGAGTCTCACAGACTTCCTGCCAGGGCTGAGTTTTCAACCCACCAATGTCAGATCTCATCCCCTGAGCAGCTAGGGTGAGCAAGCAGCATCTGGTTCGATGGAGTTGGTTTGCGCTGTTAACCCCTGGCTGTTGGTTTGCAGCTGTTAACCTCAGGATAGATGGCAGCCGTCATCTTCAGATTCCCAGCTTGCTCTGTCATGACGTATTTAAAGTCCTGTTCTTGTATAGTTGCAGTTAGAACATTCTAACTTTTCTTTGGTGCTTGAGTGACAGCAGCACTTCCGGCTTTTTCTGTGCATGTGGTAGTGTGGAAACTAATCCAGGGCTTTATACATACTAGGCAAGCACTCTACCACTGAGCCCCAGGAGTGACAAGTGTAGAAATATATATGTACAGATATATATGTATAAAATAAGAAAGACATCTGTATATTATTAAATTACACATACTATATTACTATCAATTATCCATAATTAAATTATTCCTTCATTTCTCATTGTTGAAAATACAATAATATATTTATTGAAAATTAGTCAATGTACTATGATTATTGTTTTTAAGTTTAAAATATAATCATATACTAAGTACTAATGTAATTGTTACTTTTAAACATTCCATTCATATGGATGTATGTCAGAATGCATTTCTTAGGATCTCCCGCCATTCGTAGGTGGCGGTCCCAGAATTTGAACCCTGGGCCTAGGTTGCTGGTTTTGGCTATGGCTTGCCTGATAACCCACCAAACTTCAGCAGTGTAAGGTCACATAGTCTTTCCGGGCCCTTTCATTTAGACCCAGGATGGTCACAATGCAAAGAAAAAAAACAAAGTAAAACCACCTTCTGGAACTTCCCAGTTTTATCCTTATTTCCCCCCCCCTTTCTCTTTTTTTCTTTTTTGTTGGTTGTGGGGCCAGAAATCTGGGTCTGGACACTGTTCCTCAACTATTCAGCTCAAGACTAGTGTTCTACCACTTGAGTCATAGCACCACTTCCAGCTTTTTGTTTATGTGGTGCTGAGGAATCGAGCCCAGGGCCTTATGCATGCAAGGAAAGCACTCTACTACTGGGCCATCTTCCCTGCCCTTCTCCTTTTGTTTTTTTTTTATCAGTCTGGAGATTTGAACTTGGGTCCTAGGATCTCAGAATGGGCTGTGGGTCCATTGGCTACACCTCAGCCTAGGGTGATAGAATCTGAGGCAGAAATGCCACAAGCTGAGTTCAAGCCCCGGGCCTGGACAAAATAACTTAAGGCCGTGACTGGGAATTTGCTCCATTTTTCTGACAGGCCTGGTATTTGAACTCAGGGTCTGGGTAACTGTGTGACACTGTGGAGGAAGGGAAGTTCACTGTTGTTGAAGACAAGAATTTCAGACCAGTTTCCAGGCTGAATTTAAGCACCAACACTGGGAAAATTAATATTCATATATGTGATCTTTTTACATACATGGGCTTACTCCATTTGACATTTATTACACTTATTTATTCATTATTTATTTATTTAGTATTATTACATATATAACATTTATTTCATTTATTACATCTTATCACATGGATATATTTGCATATGGATTATACTTCATACTGAGACTCAGGATTTTTACAGAGAAGGAAAAAAAATGTGTCAAAGTAGGCAGGATGACAGATATCAGCCACAGATGCCTAGACTGTAACACTTTTGTATGGGTGTCCTTGGGTCCCCTTGGTAGGGTGCTAGCAATGAGCCAAACAGTGAAGAGTCAGTAGCTAGGCCCTGAGTTTAAGGTTCATGACCGAGAAAAATAAACCAAAACAATTGTCTGCAGGAGAAAAACTCACTAGAGTTCAGTACATACATCATTTTGGCCCTGACATGGGGACATATCTGAGCCTCAAGGTTCTCATCTGCACAATAATCTGTGGAGCTCTTACAAGGACCAGATGCACTCAGTACACCATTCCTCATATAAGACTCATGACATAGCTGTATCCCACACACTGTCATTAGAATTAGGATGCTTTAATCAGTGTCACCAAACTACACAAAGTTCTAATGATTTAGAGGGGTGGGTTTTTTGTAGGGAGGGGGTGGTGAGTCAGCCACGGGGATTCCACTGAAAGTTTGGGGGTACTGTCCTAAGATCTTTTGCTCAAGGCTAGAGCTCTACCACTTTGAGCCAAAGCTCAGAGTTTTGCAGACTTCCTGTCAGGGCTGGATTTTAAAACCACCAGTGTCTGATCTCAGCCCCCCAGTATCTTGGATGACAGGGCTGATTGAGCCAGAAGCATCTGGTTCCGTGTAGCTGGGTTGCAGCAGTTTACCTCTGGCTAAGTCAGGTTAGATTGCAGCTCTCAGCACCAGACTCCTAGCTTGCTCTACAATGATGTATTTGCAGTCCTATTCTTATATCTTTGCAGTCAGAACATTCAATTGTTTTGTTTTGGTGCCAGTCCTGCATCTTGAGTAAGTGTCTAGATACAGTCCCTAAACTTTTATGCTCAAAGCTAGTACTCAACTGCTTGAGCAACAGCATGACTCCTGGATTTTTCTGTGCAAGTGGTAGTGAGGAATGGAACCCAGGACTTTGTACATACTCAGTGAGCACTCTAACACTGAGCCCCAGGAGTGACAAGTGTATAAACAGATTAATGTGTAGATTGGTAGATAGAGATAGATAGATAGATAGATAGACAGATAGATAGATAGGTAGATAGATAGATAGATAGATAGATAGATAGATAGATAGATAGATAGATATAAAACAAGAGATGTCTGTATATTATGAAACTGCATATATGATATTACTACCAATTATTGGCAATTAAATTGTTCCTTCCTTTTTTAAGTATCATGATTGAATACATAATAAAGTATTAATTGAAAATTAGTCAATGTAGAGTAATTGTTGTGTATAATTTTAGAATATAATCATATACTAACTACTAATTTAAATGTTACTTTTATAACATTCTATTTGTACGGATGTATATCAGAATGTGTTTCTTAGAACCTCCCACATTCATTAGTGGCAGTTCCAAGATTGGACCTCCAGGTCTAAGTTGCTTGTTTCAGCTATGGCTTCCCTAATAGCCCATGAAACATTAGCAATGCAATGTCATGTACACATTCTGGGGCTTGTCATTTAGACCCAGGATGGTCACAATACAAAGGAATAAAAAAAGTAAAACCGCCTTCTTGAACTTCTCAGTTTTATCCTTCTCCTTTTTATTTATTTATTTTTTTGCCAGCTCTGAAATTTGAAGTAGGGTGGTAGGATCCAATGATCAGCTGTGGCAGAGATGCGAAGACCTGAGTTCAAGCCCTGTGCTAGGCCAAAAAAAAGTAATAATAACAATAAGACCCTGGTGAGGAAATTGCACCATTTTTTTAGCAGGCCTGGGATTTGAACTCAGGGTCTGGGTAACTCTGTGACACTATGTGTGAAGAGGAAAGCTCACCATCATTATAGACAAGAAATTCATGGGGCTGGGAAGTTGGCTCAGTGGTAGAGTGCTTGCCTTGCATGCATGAGGCCCCTGGTTCAATAACTCAGCACCACATAAGCAGAAAAAGCTGGAAGTGGCACTGTAGCTCAAGTGGTAGAGCGTTCACTCACCTTGAACTGAAGAGCTGAGGGACAGTACTCATGCCCAGATTTCAGGCACCATGACTGGCAAAGAAAAGAAAAGAAAAGAAAAAAAGAAAAAAGAAATTCAGACCAGTTCCCAGGGTCTGAATAGATGCCCCAGCACTGGAAAAAATAATATTCATATATATGAGATCTATTTACATACATAGGTTCTACTGCATATGACATTTATTACTCTTATTTATTTAGTATTGTTACACATATAACATTTCCTTTATTATATCATATCTCATAGGATATATTTGCATATGGATTATACATCGTATTGAGACCCAGGACTTTCACAGAGAATGAACAAAAAGTGTAAAATTGGCTTCTTACTCCACAAATAAGTTTTTGGCCATGCTGGAATTTCAACTGAGCCTACATTGCCCAATCCATAAATGGGGTACAGTCTTAGCACACCAGCCTCCAGCAAACTGAGCATCCAGGAAATTCTAAGGAACTGTGACCAAGCCACAGTAGTGCTCAATTGATAAATGTGTAGATTGATATTATATATATATATATATATATATATATATATATATATATATACCTGCATCTATATGTATATATATATTTACACAGACTTACAAAGAGGGAATGTGAAGATGTTATTAAATTATATATATGTTATAACCAATTATTAGTTACTAAATTATGACTCCATTTAATGAAGTATCATAGTTAAATACTTACAACAGCATTAATTAAAAATTAGTCAATATCCTTAATCATACCTTGGTGCTAGAATGAAGATATATATCCAATAATTTTTTTGTGGCATTCTAAAATACAATCATGAATTAACGGCAAATTTAATTATTACTTTTATAACATTCCATTAGCATTCACATGAACAAGAATGAGTTCATCAGGATCTCCCTCCATTTGTGGGTGATAGTCATAGCACTCGAATTCCAGGCCTGGGTAGATTACTTTGAATGCAAAACATTGGAATGACACTGTGAAGATTTCAGATTGTCACGATTAAAATAAAGAACAACAAGAAGAAAAGAAAGCCAAGTGTCAGTGGCTCCTGCCTATAATCCTAACTCCTCCTGAAGCTGAGATGTAGAGAATGCCAATTTGAATGCATCCAGGGTAAAAAAGTCCAAAACACTCTTCTTTCTAAGAGATCACAGGGGGGAAAAAAACCATGAGTGGGGCTGTGGCTCAAGGGCAGAGTGCTATCCTTGAGTAAAAGGAGCTCAGGGACAGGGCCTAGGCTCATAGGACAACCCTGGACCTTCCTCAACCCCCCCCCCCAAATAAAGGAGGCAATAACTCCATGTCTCTGTGTATGGATGGATGATGGGCATTCAGCAGGTTGCTCATGTCCATCCCCCCAACCTGGGCAAGTCCTCAGAGAGTCCTAAGTCTGAGCCAGCACCTTGAACAAAGCATCCTTCTCTGCCATTTAATAACTGAAGCCCCCCCCCCCGGCTTTGCCTGGGCAGTGCAACAAGTGCCTTATGTTCTGGTTGAGATGTCCCATTGGGACACCTAGCAGCCAGCCACTGCCTCCAGGGAGACCACAGTTCCTAGGCTGTAGGAGTTGTCAAAGTTTCTGGCTCCATATTCTCTATCCCTCTGTAGAATATGTGAGCCTACTTCTCTGGGGCCTGGTGGCTATCCCTCATTCACCATTCCTCATTGCCGAGTCACATCCTGGTCCCAAATCTTGGCAAAGATATGAAATAGCCAGCGATTCCTGCACCAAAAGGGGTAAGCCAATAAAGCCCACCCTCATAGTTCCTGTCAGAAGTGAGCCTTGGGCTGTGAATGTGGCTTCGTGGTAAAGTGCTTACTTAGCACGCACGAAGCCCTGGGTTTGATTCCTCAGTATCACAGAAACAGAAAAAGCCAAAAGTGGCACTGTGGCTTAAGTGATAAGAGTGCTAGCTTTGACAAAAAGAAACTCAGGAACATGCCCAGACTCTGAGTTCAAGCCCCAAGACTGGCAAAAAAGTGAGCCTGGTGAGACATATTCTTCTGGTACTCATAGGAGAGCCAAGGTTAGAGGTAAGAGGTAGGGTAGAGGACAGTTGCTGGTGGCTCACACCTGTAATCTTAGCTACTCAGGAGGCTGATATCTGAGGATCACAATTGCAAGCAGGAAAGTCTATATGAGACACTTATCTCCAATTAATCACCCAAAAGTCAGAAGTAGAGCTGTGGTTCAAGTAATAGAGTGCTAGCCTTGAGCACAAAACCTCAGGGATAGTATCCAGGCTATGAATTCAAACCCTAGGACTGGCAAACACACACACACACACACACACACACACACACACACACACACACACACACACACACACACACACACACACACACACACACACACCAAGCTAGAGCATTTGCCAGTCAGCCTGCACAAGTTCCATCTCTAGCAACACACACACACACACACCAAGCTAGAGCATTTGCCAGTCAGCCTGCACAAGATCCATCTCTAGCAACTCAATATTAAAAAAAGAGGGAGAAGGGAAGGAAAGACTGGCTCCTGGAGGTGATATAACTAGTGCCAAAATTCCACAGGAGTTCTAAGATGTGGAACAAGATAGAGAGCCTCAGGCAGAAGGTACAACATGCACAAAGTTTCCTGAGGTGTGGTGTAGAATAGGTGGTGTGGGTGGAATGAATGTTCTGTGGCTTCACACAAGTCCTGCAGGACATTCAAGGCTGGGTCAAGGTTTGTACTTGAGCCACAGGGAGGGCAGAGGGTGGAGGTCCCAGAATGGGGCTAAGGGGGAAGATGAGCTTGGCATTTCACCATGGACCCCAGCAATTTCCTGTGGCTGGAAGACTATTTTTCACAGCTCCTTACCCTCAGGCCTCCTTTACATGGAGGAGTCAGGGCAAATGCAGGGAAGAACACTTGCTTAAGAAAAGCTTCTAGCCCAATGCTACTGGTGGCTCAACCCCTGTAAATCCTAGCTACTGAAAAGACTGAGATCAAAGTCATGGGTCAAAGCCAGCTCAGGGGAGGAAAGTTAGTGAGACTCTTCTTGCCGATGGACTACCAAAAGCCAGAAATGGAGCTGTGGCTCAAGTGGTAGAGTGCCAGACTTGAAGCAAAAATTAAAGAGACTGGAGCCCAGACCCTAAGTTCAAGCCCCAGTACTGGCATAGAAAAAATAAAGAAAAGCTTTCAGGAGTTCCTAGTTCACTGTGGTGAAAGTCCAAATCAGTTGGGTGCTGCTGGCTCATGTTTATCCTTCTAGCTCCTCAGGAGGCTGAGATCTGAGGATCATGGTTCAAAGCCAGCCTGGGCAGGAAAGTCCAGGAGACTCTGATCTCCAATGAATCACAGGAAAACTGGAAGTGGTACTGTGGCTCAAGTGGTAAGCTGAAAAGCTGAAGGGACAGTGCCCAGGCCCAGAGTTCTAGCCCCATGAGCAACACCTGTCCTGCTTGAACCTCACTCTGTGGCTCTAGGCAGAGTAATTTCCAGTGGGCCCCTAAGGGTCTCCCAATATCTACATGTCTTACAAGTCTTGAAAGCACCACTCTTTGGGAACCTTTGCCTACAGAGCGGGCCAAAGTATCAGAGAAGGATTTAGCCTTGGGGCACGGAGGACATGGGCCAGAATGGCATCAGAATGGCAACTGTCATGGGTGCAGTGTGGATCTGAGCAGTAAGTCAACATTTCAGACCAGGTTTCTGGGCCAGGAGGGGCAAGATCTGCAAGATGGCACAGCAGGTAATGCCTACTCACGGGGGCAAATTTGTCAAGCACACCTTGGGTGGGTGTTGAGTTGGGCTCATGAAAGACTCGTAGGCTCAGGAATCCACAGGTGGCTGGCTGCTGCTTGTAGCAGTGGCTATCCCAAGAGTCCCAGGGCTCAGAGCCCTGCTTTCCTCAACAATGTTCAGCGGCAGATGAAGGTCTGCAATCATGCACCGAGTAAAAACGTGTTCTTCCCTTGGTCCTGTACCCTATGCATGGATGGAGGTGCCGGTTCCATGGAATTTACTGCCATGGCCCAGACCCCTCAGCCCGAGAAGGAGTTGGGGAGAAATAACTTATGTGTCCAGAATTTACTATGACTGTGCCTCTCAACTGCCCCCAGTTCTAGCTCAACTCATCATTACAACCTACCTGTGTGTGTGTGTGTGTGTGTGTGTGTGTGTGTGTGTGTGTGTGTGTGAGTGTGTGTGTGTGTGTGTGTGTGTGTGTGTGTGTGTGTGCATGGGCACATCTTGGTACTAGGGCTTGAACTCAGGACCTGGGCTCTGTCCCTCACTTTTTCATTCAAGGCTAACAACTCTACCACCTGAGGCAGAGCTTTTCTTCCAGCTTTCAGGTGGTTACTGGGAAAGGAGAGTCTCACACACTTTAGAAAAGTGAGCTGGTGATAAGAAATGTACTCATTACCTTGCCCATGTAATTGTAACCCCTCTGTACAGTATTTTCACACACAAAAAAAGATCCTACTGATACCAGAAAAAAAAAAGAAAAGAAAAGTGAGCTGGGCTGCCTCTGAATGCCAATCCTTAGATCTCAGCCTCCTGAGGAGCTAGGAATATGAGAGCATGAGCTATTAACATCTGGCCACATTTTCCTTCTTGGCTAAGACAGTGTACCTCTCTCCCAGCCTAGCTCCCATCTACAGCTAACCTTCTTCCTCCTCCCCCTTCTCCTCCAGGCTTCAGAGGAAACATACCCTCCGGTGAGAACATAGTAATAGGATATTTGGCAGGTTTGAGCTTTATGTTCTCCACACAGTCAAGGGCTGCTGGGAGCTGATGTGGAGATCAGAGATCTAGGCCAGGGCAAGTAGACAGCTGTTAGAACAGAAGACAGTATGAAGAGACATCCTTGCAGCTGGATGCCAGTGGCTCATGCCTATAATCCTAGCTACTTAAGGCTGACACATGAGGATCAAGCAAGATTCAAAGCTAGCTTGGGTGGGCAGACTCTTATCTCCAATGAATCACCAAAAAGCTGAGAAGTAGAGCTACTGTAGTACAACTGGTAGACCATGAGCCTTCCACAAACAAGCTAAAGGATACCACCTAGGCTCTGAGCTCAAGCCCTGGTAAACACACACACACACACACACACACACACACACTAACATCCTTAGCAGGTGCCAGTGTCTCATACCAGCAATCCTAGCTACTCAAGAGGCTGAGCTCTTAAGATGGCAGCTTGAAGCCAGCCCAGGCAGAAAAGTTCGTGAGACGCTTATCTCCACTAAACTACTAAAAAAGATGAAATGTGAGCTGTGGTTCAAGTGGTAGAGTGTTAGATTTGAGCAAAGGAAACTCAGTGCCTAGACCCTGAGTTCCAGCTCTTAGAGATTTTTTTTTAAAAAAGACACTTTCACCTTCCCCCCCCCGACCCCCGCCGTCAGGCCCTAAATCCAGATATTGGTCATCCTAGATCTCACTTCCACTCTTGCCACTTCTACAGCCCCACCACAAGTGGCCTGTTTCTGGCCAGCTCTGTGTTAAGATGTGAACGTACACAATGGGGGCCTACCAAGGTCAAGGCTAATGCCTAGAACATTGAGGTATTGGCCATACCAGTCTCTCCTACCCCAATTCCCTGGCCCTGGAATCTAAAGTCTGTGCCTCAGTGTTCTGGGCATCCAGAATTCTCTAGAAGGATTTGAGAGGCCCAGCTAAGGCTGGAAGATTGACTTGCCTGCGATAATGTATGTTGACATTTCCTAGACACCAACAGACACTTCCAAGCCATCTTGGCCTCACCTCCAATGTAGCCCGGAATCCTTCTTGCTTGGGCGGCCTTCAGTCCCCTATGAAGCTGGAGTTGGCCAGAGCCACTGGCAACTCCCTTCCCCCACTCACTGCCAGCCTGCTGAGAGGGACATGCAGCCAGAGGTCTAGAAGAGGAAAAGGGCAGGACATCCCATGTCTAAGTTCCCCACCCACAGACAGGCAATACTTTATTGCAGCTGGCCTGGCTGACCCAGAATCCCTTGCAGGAGGCCAAAGATTTGGACATCTGGACTTGGGCCCCAAAGAAAAGTTTGAACTCAGGTCTCTGGCAATTTAGGACTCATTGTAGACCCAGATAGGAGGCTATAGGCAAGGGTGGTGTGGAGAAGGACCACCATCCGAGGTCAGAAAGAGGCAGACAGTCACCCAGGAAGCGGACAGAGAAAGATGAGGAAAATACACACACACACACACACACACACACACACACACACACACACACACATACACACACACACACACACATACACACACACACACACACACACAAATATGGCACTGGTGTCTCACACCTGTCATCCTAGCTACTCAGGAGGTTGAGCTCAAAGCCAGCCAGCCAGCACAGAAATGTCTGTGAAGCTCTTATCTCCAATGAACCAACAAATAGCCAGAAATGAGCTGTACCTCAAGTGTTAGAGCACCAACTTTGAGCACAGAAGCATAGGAACTTCACCTAGGCCCTGAGTTCAAGACCCAGGTCTTCTACATCCAAACACACAGACACAGACACACACAGACACACACACGAACACACAGACATACACACTGGTAGCCCAAACCCTCAGCAGTCCCTGAGCACCCTGAATATTCCACCCCAGAGATGATGGCACTACCATCATAGACCAACTGTAGACAAAACTCAGAGCCTCTCACATGTCTGGAATGGTTCACAACACATCATGGCATTTCTACTGTACAGTTATGCAGAAAATTCAGCTACCTTTTGTTTGGTTGTAGGTTATGGAGTTTGAGCTTTGGGCCTGCCAGCAGGGCCTCAGCTCTTCAGATGAAGTTGTGTGTTCTACCACTGGAGCCACAGCACCACATCCAATTTTCTGGTGGTTCATTGGAGATAAAGTCTCACAGACTTTCCTGCCCAAGCTGGCTTTGAACCGTGATCCTTAGATATCAGCCTCCTGAGTAGCTAGGATGACAGTTGTGAGCCACTGGCTGTGCCTGGCTACAACCAACTTCTTTTTTTTTTTTTCAGCTTTCTTTCTTTCTTTTTTTATTGTGAAAATACTGTACAGAGGGGTTACAATTACATGGGCAAGATAAGCAGTACATATCTTATCAAGCATTGTAGCCTCCTCCTTTGTTTCCCCTTCCTATCCCTTCCCAGCTTTCCCCTATCCCTTAACGAACCCTTCCCCCCCCCCCACGAAAGTTGTAAAGTTCTTTTTTGATATGACAACTTGTACTTCTCATTGATGCAAGGGTCAGCCTGTATACTTACTTAAATGACTTGTTTTTTCCCCTTCCCCTCCACAAATTATACCACAATTAAATACAGTGAAAGCAGGGGTTGTACTGTGGGCAAGGGACATACAAAGCAACAAAGAAATAATCTTATAAATGCATTAGAAACAAATGCTTGAAAGAAAAAAAAAACATTTAAATATAAACCTTAGGGTTCATTTTCCTAACATCACCTTATCTAACCTTTTCTGCTTGACTCATATATATACTAAATATTGCAAATAAAGGAAACCATGGGACCTAAGTTTCTTTGGGCTTGGCTTACTTCACTTAATATAATTTTTTCCAAGTCTTTCCATTTCCTAACAAATGAGGCAATGTCATTCTTTCTGATGGAGGCATAGAATTCCATGGTGTATATATACAACATTTTCTTGATCTATTCATCTACTGAGGGGCATCTGGGTTGGTTCCATATCTTAGCTATGGTAAATAATGCTGTAATAAACATAGTTGTGCTGGTAGCTTTAGTGTGGTCTTGTTTGTAAACATTTGGGTAAATGCCCAAAAGTGGGATTCGTGGGTCATAGGGGTGATCTATGTGGAGTCTTTTGAAGAACCTCCATACTACTTTCCAAAGTGGTTGAACAAGTTTACACTCCCACCAACAATGAAGTAAGGTTCCCTTCTGTCCACATCCCCTCCAGCATCTGTTGTTATTAGAGTTCTTGATTTTTGCCATTCTAACGGGTGAGGTAGTATCTTAATGTTGTTTTGATTTGCAACCCTACTACTATCTCTTGCAAGCAAGGAAGGGGTATCTTTCTTTCATGTTTGGTTTTTGTTTTTTATTTTGGTTGAGGGGCTTGAACTCAGGGCTTGGTTACTGTCCCTGAGGTCTAATTTTCCTCAAGGCCAGTGCTCTACCATTTGAGCCACAGTGCCACTTCCAGTTAGAGATTGGAGATGAGTATCTGGAGGGACTTTCCTGCCTGGCTGGGAAATGAGATCCTCTGGATCTCAGCCTCCTGAGTGGACAGGAAGACACATGTGAGATGACAGGTGTGAGCCATCGGCTCATGGTTTAAGGTGTCTGAAGGACTAGACACCTTAAGCCAAAAATGGCAAAAACTCCCATTCTCTTGGATTGGAAAAATTAACATTTTGAAAATGGCAATACTTCCCAAGGCTATCTACAAATTCAATGTGATACCTATCAAAATTCCAACCTCATTCTTCAAGGAAATAGAAGAGGCAATCCAAAAATTCATATGGAACAATAAAAGACCCCGAATAGCAAAAACGCTCCTCAACAGAAAGAACCCTGCTGGAAGAATATCAATACCAAATTTCAACCTCTACTATAAAGCAATAGTAATCAAAACAGCTTGGTACTGGCACAAGAACAGACCTCAGGACCAATGGAATAGAATTGAAAACCCAGAAATGAACCTAAAGAACTACAGCTATCTAATCTTTGATAAGGGAGCTAAAAAAAATAGAATGGAAGAAAGACAGCTAAAAAAATAGAATGGAAGAAAGACAGCCTCTTCAGTAAATGGTGCTGGCAAAATTGGTTAACTACTTGTAGAAAACTAAAGCTAGATCCTTATATATCACCCTGCACCAGAATCAACTCCAAATGGATCAAAGACCTCGGAGTCAAAGCAGACTCTCGGAAAACATTACAGGATGGAATAGGAGAAACCCTAGGTCTCCTTGGCGCAGGCCAAAATGTTCTTAATAGAGACCCAGAAACACAACAAATCAAAGAAAGGTTGGAGAAAAGGGATTGCATGAAGTTGCAGAGCTTTTGCATGGCAAAGGACATAGCTAGCAAGACCAATAGAAAGCCTACGGATTGGGAGAAGATCTTCACTGAGCCATACAATGGACAAGTGTCTCATATCTAAAATATACTTGGAACTCAAAAAATTAGATCCCCCACCAACAAATCCTCAAAGAAACAACTGCCCAATAAATAAGTGGGATAAAGACTTAAAGAGAAACTTTTCTGAAGCAGAAAGAAGTATGGCCAATACACACATGAAGAAATGTTCAACCTCCCTAGCCATAAAAGGAGTACATTTCTTATCAAGCATTGTAGCCTCCTATGCAGCCACCTTCTTATACCAAGGGAAAATCCAACTCATCAAGACACAAACCAAATGTAACCCTACACTTCAGACTTTGTCACCAGCATCCAAAACCATTCTTCCATGGATGGAGAGCATATAATTGACACTACCATTCCACCCCAGATCCCATTCACCCACTCCATGTCTGCCATAGCCATAACCTCTGGAGTTCTTGGTAAGGCACCACCTACCCTGCTTTGGCTTCACACTGGGGTAAACCTGGGGACTTATTAGAAATGTCTGTACTGTGAGGTCAGCATCTGGTCTCAGAACCACAGAAACACTACTACTTCACCATCTCTTGCAAGCAAGGAAGGGGTGTCTTTCTTTCTTTTTCGGTTTCTGAATTTTTTTTTGTTTTGTTTTGGTTGAGGGGCTTGAACTCAGGGCTTGGGTACTGTCCCTGATGTCTAATTTTCCTCAAGGCCAGTGCTCTAACACTTGAGCCACAGTGCCACTTCGGGTTGGAGATTGGAGATGAGGCTCTGGAGGGACTTTCCTGCCTGGCTGAGAAATGAGATCCTCTGGATCTCAGCCTCCCGAGTGGGCAGGATGACAGGTGTAGGATGACAGGTATGAGATGACAAGTGTGAGCCACTGGCTCATGGCTTAAGGTGTCTAGTCCTTCAGAATTTCCACCTAGTCCTTCTCTAGACACTACCACCTAGACACCCCTCTACCTCCTTCAGGGAAAGCAAAGGGAGGCTAGAATCTGGGTGGGGTCATGGGGATTAAAGGGCCCACTCCACATCACTAACCCCCTCTAAGCTCCCATCTGCCTCCTCTGGATTGCCTGGTCTTCCAGGGTGGATCAGACCCACAAGGAGTTCTGGGGCCTGCCCTATGTCCCCGTGCCCCACCCAACCGATACCTGAGGACTTCTTGGGCCAGCTGCGCCATGTCCCGGTGGAAGACGTTGGGAGGGTTGCTGATAACCGGGCCCAGGGGTACCCAGGGCAGAAGGAGTGTCCAGCTCCCCTCTGTCAAAGGAGACACAAAGCACAGATGGATCTACTAAGAGATTCAGTGCATCTACCTGTCACGAAAGGTCCCTGGGAGAAGTGTTTTATGGTGACAGCCCTGGGGCCTGACCTCAGGGCCCGGCACTGTCCCTGACTTTCTGTGTCTACAGGGGAGTGCCCTTTCACCTGAGCCATGGTGCCACTTCCAGCTTTTACTGTGTATGCAGGACCTAGGAATTGAACCCATGCTTTCCTGTGTGCTAGGCAGCTCTACCTCTAGGATGCAATCCCAGCCCTGGATAGCTGTTCTTCTGTGATCCCTCGGGCCTGTCTTGGGACAGTCTCGCACATCTATACCAAGTCTCTCACCAGCAGCCCTGGCTGGAAATGAACACGCTCTGCTATGTTGCCCATCATCTGTAGCACCTTTGTTGTCTGTGCTTCCTACAGATCCTCCTTGTTAAGCAAGACCCCTTTTCAAGTGCTGTCTCCAAGAAGCCCTTTCTGATCACCTTGGAAAAGCTGGAGCCTCTCCGCTGTGCAGGCTGCCAGCCTTGTCAGACTCTGCCCTCCAGCCAGTGTGTGTTGAGAATGCATGAAGGGGAAGGCCTGGATTCCACCACCGGATTTCTGAAGGCCCTGATACACCACCCAGGGGCAGGTGTTGTATCACACTCCGTGAGAGGGGCTCGAGGACTGGGCAATCTGTGGGCAACATGACAGGGCCATTTCTTTTTGTGGGCTTGAACTGAGGATCTGGGAGCTGTTTCTCTGAGTTTTATTGCTCATGGCTGCTGCTCTACCACTTGAGCCACAGCTCCACTTCTGGCTTTTTGGTGGTTCCATGGAGAGAAGTGTCTCTCTCGCTTTCCAGCTTATGGCTGGCTTTGATCCTTGATCCTCAGATCTCTGCATCCCAAGTCACCAGGATGTCAGGCTTGACCCTGAGCCAGAGGTGACGGGCACCAAAGGCTTTTTGGTTTTTGTTTGCTTCCGTTTATCTCCTGTGAACTAGCAAGCCCAAGTTAAAATAATCAGTTACAGGGGATCAAATTCCTCCCCTAGGTCGGTTAATCCAGGCAGATAAAATGTCTTTGGAAAAGGCTAGTCTGAGTTGGCTTAGGGATGTTTGTGTGTGTGGGTGTTAGGGATACCTATCCTCATCTACGTGATGCCTCCTCCTCCCAGCAGGGAGTGCATCCAGGATCCTGACCCCAAGGGAGGTGGATGAGGGAGGGTACCTAAGGTCACATCCAGGGGGATGATCCGAATTCTGTCCTGCACTGATAAAGCCTGGACAGATAAAGGAGAGAAGGAGAGGGTTATTGGAACAAGAAAGTGAGCCCCTACCTTTGGCTACATGTACCAGCAAGAAAACTGAATACATCTTTCTTGGTAGTCAGAAAAAAGATGTACACTATTCATTTATTTTATGTTTGTGTTAGTCCTAGGGCTTGGATTCAGGGCCTGGGTGTTATCCCTTAGCTTCTTTTGTTCAAGGTTGAGGCTCTACTACTTGAGCCTCAGCACCACATCTGGCTTTTTTGTGTGTGGTTTTGGGGAGCTAGGTGGTTTATGGGAGATAAGAATCTCCTGGACTTTCCTGCCCGGGCTGCTCTGAGTCACATCCATCAGATCTCAGCCTCCCAAAGAGCCAGAAGATGGGTGGGAGCCATGAGCTCCTGACTGCCGCCATCCATTTATAATCCCTTAGGCCCAGAGCCAGGCCACCTATACTACCCCTCCTTGTTGGGAGTAGGAAGCAGACATGAGTGGGTTTGATACTTCAACAACCTACCTATCTTTGAGCATTGTTCTGGGTCAGTCTGATGGAGGCTTCGTCCTTATCCACAGCAATGACATGGCTCTGTCACAAGAACAAATGTCCCCCCGGGAGGCGTCAGGTCTGTGGTCTTTCCTCTGAACCCCGCCACCCTAACCAAAACGACACTCCCCAGCAAAGCGTAGTACACACAGAGTGTTTTTATTGTCTTATACCCAGGGTCTCGTCAGATACGTGGGGGTATAGGTCAGAGGCCTGGAATTGTGCTGGCAGGGGGACAAGGCGACACCTTCTCATCCACTTTCCTTCAACAGTGTAGCAGAGGGATGTGGGCAAGGACTGATGGGATAGACAATGAATAACCATCATGGTCTAGCCAGGGCACAGAGGGGCTTACCTCAAGGGGCTGGTTCAACAGGCTGGGCAAACAGCTCCTGACCCACAGCCCACCTCCAGAATGAGAGGGCCACCTTGGTTTCCAGCCACATGGGAATGCTGGGCCACCTCCTCCAGCATTCTACCAATTCCTGCGAGAGAGAAAGAGAGAGGGAGAGAGAAGAGACAGAGAGGGAGAGAGAGAGACAGAGGTCCAGAATTACACTTAAGCCAGGTGCCGGTGGCTCGGACCTATAATCCTACCTACACAAGAGGCTGAGATGTGAAGATGGTGGTTCATAGCTGGCTCCAGAGGAATGTCTGTGAGACTCTTATCCTCAAAGAACCAACAGAAAACCGGAAGTGATGCTGTGGCTCAGGGGGTAGAGTACTAGCCTTGTTCTGAGGAGCTCAGGGATAGCATCCAGGCCCAGAATTCAATCCCCACAAATGACAAGAAGTGGACTTCCCACACAAGAAGGGACTGAATAACACACAGGGTCCTAGGAAGCCTGGCAGAGAAATCAGGCCAAGATTCCTCTCAGCTGGGGTCATGAGTAGGTCACCTGGCTTCTCCATGACTCATTTTCCCCAGCTGGAAAAATGAATAGAGTGAAAAATCCCTTCCGCATGGGGACAGGGTAATGATGAAAGGCAGCCATGTTTTGTTTTAGAATCCCACACCTGTTGCTTGATTAATAACAGACCCCATCTGAGCCCTTTCCCGGCAACTTCCTGTCATATGCTCACAGAATTGTTGAGAACTGTATCTGACACCTGCTCCCTCTGTTCCTGGACCTGCTCCAGAGACACCTCTGTATTAGTCCCTTATTTACTCACAACTGTCCTATGAGGAGACTTAGGTCCAATGGTGGACATCCAACCCAGAGCTTCACCTGTGGTCAAGAATCGGCTGCCGTGAACTAAGAGTTTGGGACAATCCATGTAAAATGATGACTGAGCAGGGCACTAAATGTCTACCACCACCACTACCTCCCCCCACCCCCCACATACACACAAACACACCTCCACCATCCTTTGCAAGCAAAGATGTTTTACTTTCTTTCTTTTTGTTGGTTGTGGGGCTTGAACTCTGGGCCTGGGTTCTATCCCTGACCTCTTCAGCGCAAGTCCAGCACTCTACTACTTGAGCCACAGCACCACTTCCGGTTTTCTGGTGCTTTATTGGAGAGAAGACTCTGAGGGTCTTTCCTGCCCAAGCTGGCTTTTACCCATGATCCTAAGATTCAGCTCCTGAGTACTTAGGATGAGAGCCATGAGCCACTGGCACCCGGCCAAAGAGGCTTTTCTATGCCTGTCATCCTATCCCCTCAGGAGACTGAGATCTGAGGACTGCACTTGGATGCAACCCTTGGCAGCAAAGTCATTGAAAACTCTTATCTCCAATTAAACACCCAAAAACCTTGCAAGTGGAGCTGTGGCTCAAATGGTAGAGTGCTAGCTTTGAGCATGAAACCAGGGATGGGACTCAGGCCCTAGTTTTAAGCTTTTTCTAGCATAGACCCACCCAAGAAAAGGAAGCAGGTGAGCACACGGGAGTTCAAAGCTCACACACAATACTCAAGACTCACAGAATAGACCCCATCCTGCTCTGAGTCTCTAGATTCTATGTACTAGATCATGGCAGGCTGAGATGGGACTGACCATGCACCAAGTCAGGACATTCAAGTACAATCCATACTGAGGATCCCATGACCTCATCAAGGACTCAAGATCTCTCACTGTCCTGCCTTGACACTGGGCAGTCAGGTGAGATCTAGTTATCCAAACAAAGGATATGGGAATGAATGAATTTCTCAGCCAAGGGATGCAGACTGGAGGGCTCTAGGTCCCTCTCTTTCAGGGAGGAGAAAGGGGCTGATCCATCTCAGGAATGTTCCTGGGTTGTGAGTATCCTCAAAGAAACAACCCTGCTCCCACCCCAGTGCCTCCTGATTTCCCACTAGCCTCAACCTTCAGTCGGCCCCTCCCACATCTGCCATCTAGACTAAAGGGTGAGCCAGCAAAGAGACCCACCTCTACCTCTGAGAATGGCAGTCAGGGGGCCGTAGAATCCCCTAGAGGAAGTCTGGGGGCAACACGGGTCTGACTCTTGCCCTCATTCCCTGGGTGTCCTGTTCCAGTGGCATGCTTACCTCTGTCTCTGGTCGAGGAATGAACACTGGGGGTGTCACCTTCAGATTGAGCCAGCAAAAGTGCCAGTGCCCATGGATGTACTGCACAGGCATCCTGCAGTGGACGACAGCCAGGTTTTCAATGGTGAAACCAGAGTGCCAGGACTTTTAATAGCCATGTGGCTGGGTCGAAGATTCTATCACTGATGGTCTAGGCCTGAGTCACTGGATCTGGGATTGTCCTCCCTCTTCATCTCCCTGCTAATCCCTTGCCACCCCCCTCTGGACACTCCCTCAGCCTATACCTCCCTAGCGCTTGGACAGTATCTTCTTATCTGACCAGAAAATAAACTCCATGAGCCAGGGGAAATTGAAACTCTGTGACCCACCCTGAGTCCTAGGGTCTACCCGAGGCTACTTCCCTCTGCAGTCAGCGACCACTCAGATTTGTATGTCATGAAGTTGCTGATGTCATGAATGGGTCAGTGGCTTGGTCCTACACAGTAGCTTTAGGCTCTGAAACTGTCCCCACAGAGATTGTGAATCATTGGCTCCCTTGATCTAGGGACTCCAAACCAAGGCTTGCATGCTCCCTTCTTCCTTCCTTTCCTCCTTTTCTCCCTCCATCCTTCCCTCCTCTCTTTCTCTTTCCTTTCTTTGTGTCACTCCTGGGCATGAACTCAGAGCCTGGGTGCTGTCCCTGAGCCTTTTTACTCAAGGCCAACAGTCTACAGCTTGAGCTGCTAATCCACTTCTGGCATTTTCTTTTTGGTAGTCAGTTGGAGATAAAGAGTCTCAAGCCTCCTAAGTAGCTAGGATGACAGGTGTGAGGCACCAGCATCCAGCTCAAACCAAGATTTCTTCATGTGCTGTGGAACCAGCACTGGAATCTTTCATCGTGTATGACTCCAACTCTCTCTCCCCCAGGAACTGGCACACACTGTAACGTTTTGTTAGATAAATAGATGAGCATCTGTCTATGACAATACTACAGAAAAGTCCCATCCAACTCAAGTAAGCATCCTGGGTGGGGGTAAAGCCTGATGTAGCTCTCCCACAGTTCTCCCTCCTCCCTCTTCCCACCCTCCTGGTGCCACCGCACTTAACTCTTTTGGTTCCAAGGACGTGAGCCATGTACTCACTGTATTCTGGGGCCTCTAGGATGACTATCTTCTCAAAGATCTCTGTCCAGCCACTGACCAGCTGTATGGCACTCTATTCCCCACTCAGCTGTGAACAAGGTTGTCCTGAGTTGAAAGCTTGGCTCAAGGGGCCTCCTCTGCACTCCCTAGTGCCAGACTGGATGGTCCACCATATCCGGCCCCCAATTTTCATGTTGCAGAAAAGGATCCCTGAGGCATCCTGGGTCTCTGAATCTCCCAGAGTCCAGTACAGGTCCTGGGAATTGTCTCTGCTCACAGCAATCAGGCTGCAGATGGCAAGGTCACAATCTCTGCTCCCCACAAACTTCTCGAATGTAGTGATCACCCTAGAGAGAGCCGGAGGAGAATCGGCAGCTGCCGGAGAAAGGCAGTCAAGGCACAGCGTTCATATCAGGAGACCATTTGGCTCCGCAACTCTGCTTGTGCTGCTTGAATATCATTGTTTGGTGGCTGAAATGGTCCTTCTCATTTGACCCATTATCCCAAGCATTAGTAGAAATTGCCAGCTTCAAGGAAAAAACCCTGGAAAAGCTGGCATTTCAACTTGTCCCAATCAAACTTAAAGGGTTCCAAAGTCAGTGGTCCCCTTTTCCTTCCAGACAGCCTACAGTAGGTTACAGAAAATGGCATTCAGAGAGCCCTAGCTAACAGCCATGTCCTGATACCAAGCAGGCTCCAGCAGGGGCAAACACTTGCCTACCATTGCCTAGCTGGAAACAGCCCAGGAGGGACACAGATTGGAGTCTGCAGGACTCCAGGTAGGACTACCCACCAGTGCACTGCCCCTAGAGTGAATCCACGCCACCACTGGGGGACGGAGCCCCCTCCCCAGATGCCCACTTACATGGTCAATACCCTGGGTAAGATTCTCCTCTCATCCTCAGTCGTGGTGAACCATCTGCTATGTCACACCGTTCATCACTTCCCAGACCCTCCTAGATTCACAGCCCCTGCCCTACTACCTCCCATCTAATTCCCTATTTATGTTTGGCAGACTCATTCCCAACCTTGAATTAGCTCCAACTATACACACCAGAGCAGACTGTCTGGCTGGAAGAGTGCGGCTGTGATCACAGTAGCCTCATGAGCCTTCTGGCTAAAGACAGAAGGGTAGGTGTCCACTCTGGTCTGCGGTTCACACAGGCCTCCTAGAAGAGACCCACGCAGGTCCAGCAGCTACTGTGGGCTGCAGAAAAGGGGAAGAAAGAGGTGGAAAGGAACATCTACTGAGACCTTCTCTAAAGGAGCCATGAAACGGTGAAAGAGAAAACAAAAATTATGGCTGGGCTCATACTGGACATTAATTGAAAAAGAATAACAAATACACACATACACACAAATAAAATGCTTTTGCTCTTTTTAGACAAGGTGACTGTACAATGAGAAAGATGATCTCTCTCTCTCTGTCTCTCTTTCTCTCTCTCTCTCTGTCTCTTTCTCTCTCTCTCTCTCTCTCTCTCTCTCGCACACACACACACACACACACACACACACAGATTCAGAGCAGTGTCTCTCCTGAGTTTGTTGGTTTCTCACCTGGGCAATGTACTAGCTGGAGCACAGGGGTTCCCTTGTCAGAACCAAGGGATCTCACCCAAGGGGAACAATGCTCTCATAATGCAGAAGGGCCAGACCCTTCCCATTGGTAACAACAAGCCTTGACTCCCCATTCACCAAAACCCTAGACCAGGATGCTGGGTGAAGGAGTTCCGAGACACGTGGCTTCTCAGAGCCTGGACAGAAAACAAAGCAGGTACCTCCAGAAAGGTGTCTGACCTGGGGTGGGGGCGTTGTTGGGGACTTTGATGGGGTCCTAAAGGCTATATACATGGATGGACTCCCTACTTCCCTCCTACATACTTCTGGGCAACGTGGCAAATTCTTGGTGAAGACTAGGAGACTAGATGGACTGGTAGCACTAGCAGAAGCTGGCAGAACTGGGAAATGTGATCACCCAGTCAGAACTGTTGAATGCTGGGGTTGGGGTACAGGCCGGTTATATGTGTGTCAGAGGGGGTGTGTTTTTCTCCCAAATACCCACCTTCTATCTGACCCCAGTGCCCTCACCTCTGTATTGGGCTCTTCTGGGAATGACCTCAGGTGAAAGGGTGACTGAGCGCAGAAGACAAGGGCTCACACAACAACGGAGTCTATCTTCTGCATCCAACAACCCCTGCCCAGCAAAAGGGAAAAGAACCTAGAAGGTAGGTGTGGAGGTGCAGCTCCCCACCTCTGACTAAAGCCACCAGGTTCCCACCAGGGAGAGGAAGGGTGCAGATGCACAGCTGTGTGGTTCCCACTGCTCCAGGCCAGGGGTTCTGTGGTGTCCCCTCCTCCCCATCCCTGCAGCTCCCCTTTTCCTGGAACACTGGCCACTAGGGATGAGGGTGGGATCCTCAGGTGGACACCCACCTCCACCCCCCACCCCTGGGGTGCATTTGTGGCAGAGCCAGGACAGACTGTGGGGCACGGTGGAGGCACAGGCAGGGCAGGATGGGGAGGCAAGAGGCAAGGGTCCGGGTCCGCGAGGGTGGGGAGGAAGGGTAGAGTGGGGGATGGGGTTTACAGGGGGGGTTGTGGAGTGCGGGAGCTCAGGTCGGCCACTCACGTGTGCTGCTGGAAGAAGCTGTAGGCTGCGACTCCGTGTGGCGCCAGGAGTCTGAGAACCGAGGGCTGGAACCAAGTCAGGGCCACCAGCAGGCCAGGGGCGCAACATCTCCGCCAGGTGACTGCTAGAGGCTCCGCGGGTCCCAGCCAGCAGCGCCATGTTTGAAACCCAGCGCGGGCGCGTGGTGTAGCTGTGCGCAGCCTCTGCTCTTCCTCAGCCACCACCGCAGACTCAGCGGCCTCCTAACCTGTGGCCGCCGCCGCCTCAGCAGCCACTGCCTCTGCCGTGCTCCCCGAACCGGGACCTCAGACTCAGGGCCACCATGGCTGGGCGCCTCCGAGGGGCTGCGTGTGGCGATGTGCCTGCCTTGCAGCTCCACATGCTCTGCGCTCCCGGCCAGGACTCACACTATGATCGGAGCACCCGCCAGCCACTGAAGCCATTTCCATTAGTGCTTGTGCTCAAGCTCGCTCTTCTCCCAGCACTCTCTTGGACCCACACTCCTCTCCTGGGCCACCCACCCCTGCTGCACACACACCGATGCCCCTGGAGCTCCTGGCCATTGCTGCCACCAAAGTGTGCTCCTGGGCCCTGCCCCCTCCTCCCCTGGGTCCCACCCCCCACCCCTGGCCACAATTGCAGCCCTGACTGGGCCCTGAGGCTTCTAGACCATGGCAATTGCAGCCTTACCTCAGCTCAACATTACCCCCACCCCCAGTACCGGCCCAGGGGATCGAATCTCCCCTCAGCCCCACCGCTGGAGGAGACTCTCCTCCATCCCCCTCCACTCCACACACCAAGCAGTTGCATGGTGACACTCCTGTGTGTATGTGTGTTTGTGTTTGTGTCTGTGTGATTGTTGGGGATAACCACCTCTCAAGGACTCAGAACATAGCACCCTTTGGGATGACTCAGCACACAGCACACTTCCAAAATCAGCACAAAGCACCCTGTGTAAATGACTCAGCACACAGCTCCCCTTGAAGGACTCAGCATGTAGTATGCTGAGTACTCTACCCAGCACCCTTTGAAGGAGGGAGTCTATAGCCCACAGTGTAAAGGACTCAGTGAATGGCATGCTTTGAAACACTCAGCACATAGCACTCTTTCCCAGGGACTCATCATAATCTGTGTTGAAGCACGCTGTGTAAAACACCCAGTGCACAGCTTCCTTCGATAAACTCAGCACACAGAACAATTTTGAAGGACTCAGCACATACCACACTGTGGAAGCTCTCAGCACACAGCACCATATGAAGGACAGTACAGAGCACCCTATGGAAAGGACTTGGCACACAGCACTCAAAATACACTTCATCCCTCTCTTCTCAATGGCTCACACATAGCAGGACCCTTTAGGATGCATTAACACACCACAACTTTTGAAGGACTCAGAGTACAATACTTTGTGTAATGGACTCAGCAAAAAGCCCCCTTTAAAAAAAACCAGGATGGCCCACTCTTCTCAGGGATTCAGCACATAGCACCCTTTGGGATGACTCAGCAAACAACATCTTTTTAAGGACTCAGCATATAACTCCCATGAGGGAAGGACCCAGTAAATAGCGCCCTGTGAAGGACTCAGCACATAGCTGTATGTCACAAGTTCAGCTGTCATTAGAATTAGGGTGCTTTCTTCAGTATCACCATTCTTCAGAAACACGTCACAAATCCTACCAGTTCACATTTAGACAAGCTGTGTTTTATGAGGGAAGTCAGCTGGGGGTCTTTAACTAAAAGCTTGGGGGCCCTGTCCCTGAGCTCTTTGGTTCAATGCTAGAGCTCTAACACTTGGAGGCACAGATCCAATTTTGTTTTTGGGGGTTTTTCTTTGACAGGTCTTATGGTGATAAGTAAGGCCAAGTTAGGGTATCCGTGGGCAAAGGCTCTTAGCTCAGCCTGGAGCTGACCTCTCCCTTCCCTGTTGCCCTGGAAAGCTGGGCCTCCTGGAGCTCTCTGGGCCTAGGGTTGAACAGACCTACTCAGGCATCAGCAATCAGGGTGAGCAAAAGTCAGCTTGGCCCTAGTAACTTGCCCAAATTGAACTCTAGAGGATAATGGCATGAGACCGCATGTTCCGTGTGTGGCCACCAGGGGGCAGGAGTGGCCCACAATAGGGATTGTACTTGTCACTTGTGTTTACTCTTGCTTCCCTGGGGCCCCCAATCATGATTCAAAGCCACCATGGACAGCAAAGTCCTTGAGACTCATACCTACAATTAACCATCAAAAAGGAAGTGGGGCTGCACACACACACACACACACACACACACACACACACACACACACACAAACACAAACACACACACCACATATATGCAAAATCAGAGATTTCTACACTGCAGTCTTTGGGTATTCTCTACTTTTTCCCCCACTAAGCCTGGTGGCTGCTGGCCCAGGTGTTTGGTGCATACAACATCACCTGGCATCTTCAATTTTGGAGGAACAGAATGGCTAGAAGGTCAACCTTCCCCCATCCCGGCTCCTTGATTGGGTCATCGTCTATCCAGGCCCTTTGGGGCTCCTTTACAGACTCGCCAAGATGCCTTCAAAAGGCATCACATACTGGGCACTGGTGGCTCATGCCTGTCATTCTAGCTACGCAGGAAGCTGAGATCTGGAGGATCATGGTGCCAAGCCAGTCTGGGCAGGACAGTGTATGAGACTCTTATCGATGAACCATCAGAAAACAAAAATGGCAGTGTGGCTCAAGTGGTAGAGTGCCAGCCTTGAGAAAAAGAGCTCAGGGACAGCCTTCACGACCAACAACAACACGGAGAGGCATTGCATGATGTCTTTGGGATTGGCATGGGCCAAATGTAATTGGAATTAATTATAATTGGAATTAATCAAGTCCTCCAAGACAAAGCAGTACCTCCTTTAATCCTGTGCTCCTCCATCTCGTCTCACCCCCTGGCCTTGTTCGTGCTTTGGGTCAGCATGGTTCTGGCTGGATGGGAGGGCTCCAAGGAAGATCCCAGAGCAATCACCCCACCTCCTTCTGCCCTGCTCACCCTGATGCTTCTGCTCTTTGCCATAGACCTTCTTCCTGGAATCCATCCATGAGGTCATCACCACCATCATAGTGGTGAGTGGTGGGTGTGGCCTAACTAGGGGCAGTCAGAGGTGGAAGTAGGTCTGGGACTAGGAGCTTCCACTTTGGGTGTGGGCTGAGGCCTGGGCTGACTTTTATTTCATCCTGAGCCTTGCAGTGGTAGGGAGACAGTTTAGACTTTACATTGAGTCAGGTAAGATTGGAATCTGGAGGACCACTTGTGTGGGGAAGGATGTGGGACTCAGGGGGCCACTGTTGTTGGTATTTTCTTGGGACTCCCCCCTCCCTCTCTCATCCCTCAATGGTAGAAGAAAAACTTCAACTCAGGGTGTGGGAAGAGGGGGCAGGGGAATATTTTGGGTTGAACCAGACTTGTGCTTCATATTAATCCTAGCCCCTACTTCCTATTTATCTGAGGAATGGCCATATGGGTTTGGGAGGGGGAAAAATCATCCTAGCTGAGAATGTGGATCAGTGGTAGAGTGTTTGCCTAGCATGCCAGAAGTCACCAATGGGCCACCAATAGGCCATTAGATGTCCCTTGAGTTTGGGCCAACTCCCTTCAGCCTCTGCCCTACCCTATCCCCAGTTTAACCTTCCCGTTGCCTGGCAGATGGAGGCCTGAGAGAAAGCCACTTGGTCACCTACTTCTGGTGGCTGCCAACGCTTTTGAGAGTCAGTATGTCACATAGAGAGTCGTCATCTACATCAGTCTACCGGAGAAAGTGAGAGAGCACTCCTCCCCTGAGCCTGGAAGCTGTGGGCAGATCTGGATGTGGGGCATCTGGGGCAGGACCTGCTCCTTGGGGGAATCCACTATGGGGTCGGGAACCCTGACCTCTCCTCTGGCAGTTTCCATGCTGTCTTCAAGTTGCTTCTGAAGCAGTGTTGGGGAGGGGGATGGGAGGCTCAGCCTGTGCTGGCATCTGGAAACTGCTGTCTGTGCTTTCCCTGGCTAGGAGTGACAGCAGCTCCTCAACACTCTCCTCTTCTCGATCTTCTCCTGAGACAGCCAGTGCATGCACTGGGCTTTTTCCCAACATAGCTCATTCAGGACCAACATCTGCTCTTTACACACCATGAGGGACTCCTTGATAGTTTGGATGTGTGCCAAAAGCTGGCTGCATCAATGGTGGAGCTTACCTGCTGGACTCTGGAAGTCCACCTCATCAGGCAGGTCATGGATGAGGGTCTGTGGCTCCAGCTCAGTCTGGCACTGAGCTGCTGGGTTGGCCATGGGGTGCCTGAAGCTAGCCCACCATTCTTGGGTCAGGGTTTCCCCCTGTGGATCTCATCCTCCAAGAGCACTCTCAGAGCCATGTCACTCTTGGTCTGGGGAACCTCTCCATCCTGTGTGATGGTCACATGTGGTGGGGGGGATTCACCTAGTTACCTTTTGCTTCTCCAGGGCTCATCCCTTCCCCTTCCCCAGGGAAAGCCAGGAAGCTCAGCTGGGCTTGCAGGCATTCCTCCTGTGATCTGGTGGCTTCCAGGCACTTGAGAGTGTCCTGCCACTTCGGGGACACCACCTGGTCCCTCCAGTTTGTTGAGCCCTTCACTTGCATCAGCTGCTCCAGCAGCTGGATCTGCCTCTCTAAGTGCTGCTGCAGGGCCTCCTTCTCAGACCACAGTCGCTCATTGGAGACAATGTGCCATTCACAGGAGGTTCTGAACTCCTGCACTGGCCCAGGGACTGCTCCTGCTGCTCCTGAGCTGCTTGGCTCTCTCTCTCTCTCAGCCACCACTATCCATTTCTCTATCTTCTTCTCTGAGCAGTCCTACTGCTCCCGCAGATGTTTCTTCATCTGCTGCTTTGTGTCCAGGATGCTGGCAAGCTCCTCCTTCTCACTGCTCACCCGGTGGAGAGCGTCCCACAGCAGGGCCAGCTTTTCCTCCGGTTGTCTATCCCACACACATGCACATCGTGGGGTCTCAGGGGTCTCCTGCTGATCCTAGGCTTTCTCCTCCAGTCTCTGCAGTTGCTCCTGCTGCTCCACGTTCTGAAGACGGAGACTGGTTTTCCTGGACCTGGATATGAAGTTGTTCCTCCAGGTTATTCAACTCCATCTTCAGTACCTAATGCCCTCCAGCGCTTGTTGGAACTTGCATATTCTCTTCTTCATGTTGCTCCTCTGTATCTACAGCACTTCCACCTTCTCCTGCAACTCTGTGTTCACTTGCTCCAGGTCATCAAAGTTTCTGGTATTTTCCTCGAGCTGAAGGATCACATCATTCAGCTGTTTGAGGAACATTTTGGTCTTCTCCTTTGCAGCAGTGACCAGAGAAGCCACTATCTCCAGCTCTGCCACACGCCACTCTGTAGCTTGTAGGCAGCTGGTGACAGCTTCATGCTCCCTTTCTCTGTCATCAGCGGCCTGCTGCACTTGGGCCAGTGCACATTGTAAATCGCTTTCTGCCGAAACCAACCGCTGTATGGGTGCCTTTTGGATTTCTACCTCCATTTTTGGTGCTGCATGTATCTGGTCTATCTTCTCCCTCTCTTACTCCCATTGACCCTGCGGGTCTGTCTCCCTACTTCAGTGGTTGGATCTTGGCACAGAGTGCCTGGTTTCTTCTTTTCTGTGGTCCAGGGTGGGCACCATATGCAGGTAGCACCTCTGTGGATCCTTGGTGGGATTGGGACCCTTGACACTCTGGACCCTGGTGGCTGTGACTGAGTCCAAAGTCAGGGTAGGCCCATGGTCGGCATCACCTTTCGCTGGACTCTCCATTCAATCTCGCTCCCCAGTGGTGTTTGTCTTGGGGATCCCTCCCTTTTTCGTGTTCTTTGTTTTCTTGAATGTTTCAGGTCTGTCGGGAGGATACTGCTGGTGTTCTTGTGGCAGCTTTTTGCCCACAGTTCTCTCATTGATTCTTATTGTTTCAGACATCTGAGCGCCAGGACGGGAAAGTTGGGCTGGCCACATTCCCAGGCTCTAGAAAATCTTCTATTCTCCCACTCACTGACTAGGACATCGTTTCCTACTCTACCTCAAAGTCACCTGGAGTCTCTTGCTCACCACTCAGCCACCTCTACATTCCTCAACTGCTGATAGTGGTGTCACCCAACAGAGGGATTCCAGGTGCTACTGGGAAGCATGTAATATGGGCATGTCCACTATTCTTGGATCCCATTGGTGAAAAAGAACGATGAAAAAATGGGGGTGTGCCTGGAATCCTGGGATGCAGACCAAATGGGCCTAGTCAACATGACAGCAGCTCCTTTACCAGGAAAGTCTGTCCAATCCAGTTGGGGACAAGAGGGAGACCTGCTTTAGCCAGATGGCTGCACAGATTGTGTGTATGTCTGTTTTTGCCAGTCCTGGACCTTGAACTCAGGATCTGGTCACAGTCCATGAGGTGTTCTTGCTCAAGATTAGCCCTCTACCACTGGAGCCACACAGCTCTACTTCTGGCTTTGTTGGCATTGAGGTTGGACAGGTGTCTCAAGGACTTTCCTGCCTAGGGTTACTTTGACCATGATCCTCCTATCACAGCCTTGTAAGTATCAAGGAGGACTGGTGAGAGCCACTGGTGCTTGGCTAATCATTGTTCGGGATTATGGCTTCCTCAGTAGCCTGCAAGCCTTCAGCAATGCAAGGTGAAGTATGCTTTGGAGCCAGATCACTCAGACCCAGATGGCCATACTGCAAAGTAAGAAAATGTAAAAATGCCATCCTGCCACTTTTTTCTGTGCAATTCCCCCGTTGCACAGGGCCTGAAGTTCTAGGATCCCAGGATAGCTTGTGTTTCCAGCGGCTGCACCCCAGCCTATGGTGATGAAAGCTGAGGCACGGTTACCATGACCTGAGTTCAAGACCATGCTTGGCAAAAAAAGCAAAAAGCAGAAAAAAATTAGCTCCCTGGCTTGCAATTCACGCTGTTTCTCCTACCTTTGATTTTGAACTTAAGGCCTGGGTAACTCTGAAGCACTGTGGACGAAGGGGAAGCTCACCATGCTTGAAGACAAGAAAGTGAGGCCTGGTCCCTAGGCATGAATTAAAGTCCCAGCCCTGGAAAAATTCTATTTATATATATTGTAAAGGTAAGATTTCTACTTACATATAGATTTTCAGTCCATGTCCTGTTTGTATTGGTTATTTATTGTATTTTTGTTTTATTCATTTATTTTCCATTTTTTAATTGTGAAAATACTGTACATAGGGGATACAATTACATGGGCAAGATAATGAGTAATTTCATATCAAGCATTGTAGCCTCCTCCTTTGTTTCCACTTCCCATCCCTTCCCATGTTCCCTCTCACCCCCCCAACCAATCCTCCCTGCTCCTCCCCCACACTCCCCCTGCACCAATGTTGTAAAGTTCATTTTTGACATAACGACTTGTACATCTCATTGCTGCAATGGGTCCACCTGTATCCCTATTTAAACGATTAATTTTTCCTGTTCCCCTCCACAAATTATACCGACATCAAATACAGTGAAAGCAGGTGTTATACTGTGGGAGAGGGACGTACAAAGCAACAAAGAAATAATATTATACATGTGTTAGAAACAATCACAAGAGAGAGAAAAATCATTTGAGTACATATCTTAGGGTTCATTTCCCTAACATCACCTTATCTGACCTATTCTGCTTGACCCAGACATATACTAGATATTGCAAATAAGGGAAACCATGGGACCTATGTTTCTTTGGGCCTGGCTTACTTCACTTAATATAATTTTTTCCAAGTCTTTCCATTTCCTAATAAATGGGGCAATGTCATTCTTTCTGATGGAGGCATAGAATTCCATTGTGTATATATACTACGTTTTCTTGATCCATTCATCTACTGAGGGGCATCTGGGCTGGTTCCATATCTTAGCTATAGTAAATAGTGCTGCAATAAACATAGTCGTGCTGGTAGCTTTAGTGTGGTCTTGTTTGTAAACATTTGGGTAAATGCTCAAAAGTGGGATTGCTGGGTCATAGGAGAGTTCTATGTGAAGTCTTTTGAGGAACCTCCATACTACTTTCCAAAGTGGTTGAACAAGTTTACACTCCCACCAACAATGCAGTAAGGTTCTCTTCTGTCCACATCCCCTCCAGCATCTGTTGTTATTAGAGTTCTTGATTATAGCCATTCTAACTGGTGTGAGGTGGTATCTCAATGTTGTTTTGATTTGCATTTCTTTTATGGCTATGGAGGTTGAGCATTTCTTCATGTGTCTATTGGCCATGCTTCTTTCCTCTTCAGAGAAGTTTCTCTTTAAGTCTTTTGCCCACTCTTTTATTGGGCAATTGTTTCTTTGAGGATTTGTTGTTGGGCGATTTAATTTTCTGATTTCCCAGTATATTTTAGATATGAGATTTTTTATTGACTCTGATGACACACATTCCATTCATGATATTGATGACAACCCATCACATAGTATCTAGATTTGCACATGTGTTCTCCATCATGTCTGACACCCAGGACTCTCAGAGAAAAGGAAAACAGCTATCACACTCAGCTTCTTACTCCATGATCCAATTGTTGGCAGTGCTGGGATCTGAACTCAGGGCCTAGCAGACCCAATTCAGACCCTGAATGGGTGTGTCAAAACTGCAACCTCAAGCCAATGAAGCTGCCAGGGCATTTCCAGACCCTGAGATTGAGCTGCAGGAGTGGACAAAATAGCCATACATGGATAGACAGGTGGTAGAACAACAAAAAAAATATATTTGTACATAGTGCCAGAGATATCTACGTAATATTCAATGACATCAACTACATTCCTACTAACTCTTAGGACTTTATTATGCCACCATTGAAGGAATAGTATTCTTTTCATGCTTAATTAACCATTCATTAAGATGAATCATTGTCCTAGGATCACTGCCTCTAATTTTGGACTTGACCAATACACGCAGAAACTTCTCATTCAATCATGCGTTTGCTAACATTTCATTGTTATTCCCATGCATAGGAACAAGTATCTTGGGATCTCCCCGCACTGGTAGGTGTCAGGACCAGGATTCAAGCTCAGGGCCTATTTTGCCGCATGGGCCTATGGTTTCCCTGATGGGCCGTTAGCCTTCTCCAATGCAAGGTGAAGTACCATTTGCAGCCGTGTAATTCAGACCCAGGATGGTCACCGTGCAAAACAAGAAAATATAAAAAATCCATCCTGCGACATTTTTTCTGTCATTTTTCTGTCATCTTTTCCTGTCATTTTTCTGTCAGTTTTTCCTGCAAAGTTTTAGAGCCTAGGATCCCAGGATCGGCTACAGGCCCATGGGAGCCCATCAGCCTGAAGTGATTGAAGCTGAGGCAGAGTTGTCATGAACTGAGTTCAAATCCCATGCTTGGCAATAATAATAATAATAATAATAATAATAATAATAATAATAATAATAATAATAATAATAATAATAATAATAATAACAATAGCACACCCTGGCTCAGAATTCTCACCATTTTTCTGCCACCTCTGAGATTCCAACTCAGGACTGGGTAACTTTGTTGCACTGTGGGGGAAAGTGAAGCTCACCATCCTTGAAGACTACAAGGTCAGGCCTAGTCTCAGGGCCTGAACTGAAGCCCGAGCACTGGCAAAAATCATATGCTCACCTACTTTATACATAGGATCTCTCTTTACATAGGGATGTGGAATGCATCATGCATTCAGTGTAGTTATTCTTTTTATTGTGTGCCTTAGTCATGGATGCATTTTGTATTTTATTGTATAAGATGACAGCTATAACTGTGCTGACATGGATGGCAACTGATTCCCATGAATATAGAGTTGCCTATATAGCATACTGCATCCTAGCTGAGACCCAGGACTTTCACAGGACAGAGAAACAGGTGCAACGATTGGCTTCTCACATCAGGATTCATCTTTTGGCAGTGCTGGGATCTGACCTCGGGGTATGGCAGGACCAATAGGCGAATGGGTCCAGGTAAGCACACTAGACTGTGAGACACTAAGGAGCGAGGCCATTCCCAGGACCTGAAATTGAGCCCTGTGTGGGCGTGGGGCAGGGCGGAGAAGGGGAGCATAACAGTCATCCTTTCATAATCTAAAGGAAGTATGTAAATAAGTACATATTTGTATAGAGTAGGATGGCGACCAGTGATGGAATCCAGTCTACCTTGTGACTAATGATTCTTGGATCTTCCCCAATGCCTCCATTTCATGACTGTGATGATTATGGCCATGTTTCATCAGCTCTTCATTAAAAATAATCTATACCCCATAAGTCCTGCCTATCATTTCCTACTAGCATCAAACTGGAACTACTCATTCAAAGATGAGATCCATCGAATTCCATGACTCTTCCTAGGTCTGGAAATGAGTATCTCAGAATCTCCCACCATTCCCTCAATGCATGGGGGCTGACCAGGATTCGACCCCGGGGCCTACGTTGCTGGGTCGGCCTCTGGCTCTTCTGATGGCCAACAGGCCATCAGCCACACCAGGTAACCTTCACTCTGCAGGCCACCGTGTTTGGACCCAGCATGGTCAGCATGCAAAGGAAAATAAATGTAAAAGTGCCAGGTGGAACTTTCCACCGCTTTTATTCCCCCTCGGGGCTTTTATTTTTCCAGCAAGCCCCTGGATCCTAGGGTCCGAGGTCTGTGGGTCCAGAGGCTGCAGCCTAGGATGATCAGAGCTGAGGCAGAGTTGCCATGACTTGAGTTCAAGGCCCGGCTCTGGCAAAAAAATAAATAAATAAAAAATTATGAATGAAGCACCCTAGCTAAGAACTCACACTGTGATACTGCTAGAGCTGGGATTTAAACTCAGGTCTGGGTAACCCCATTGCACTGTGGGAGAAGGGGAAGCTCACCATCCTTGAAGACTAGAATGTCAGGCCTGGCCCAGGGCTTGATTTGAAGCCCAAGCACTGGACAAAATAACAAGCCCAACTCTTTTACATATAGGATCTCTATTTACATACAGGTTTGGTATGCATCTTGCATTCAATGTAGTTATCTTTTTTTTATTTTGAGTCTTATTCATGGATGTATTGTTTATTTTATTGAGTATGGTGACAGGTATATCTGTGCTGACATGGATGACATCCTATTCCCATGGCTATAGAGTTGCCTATATAGCATTCTCCATCCTGGCTGAGGCCCAGGACTTTCACAGGACAGGAAAACAGGTGGATCGATGCGCTTCTCACATCAAGATGAATCTTTCGCAAGTGCTGGGATTTGAACTCAGGGCCTAGCTGGCCCAATTGGTGAATTGGGTCAATTTGAGCACACCAGCCTGTGAGCCACTATGGAGCTAGGATGTACCCAGGTTCTGAGACTGAGCCCTGGAAGGGAGGATCAATATAATCATGAATTCATCGTTTAAATACAGGATCTATATTATCATACATGGATGGGTGACATCTTGCATTCAGTGTACTCGTTCTCTTTATTTTGTGTCTTATGCATGGATGCAATGTGTATTTTATTGATTATGATGACAGATATAACTGTGCTGACATGGATGGCAACCCACTCCTTTGGGTATAGGGTTGCCTATGTAGTAATCTCCGTCCTCCCTGAGACCCAGGTCTTTCTCAGGACAGGAAAACAGATGGATCGATAGGCTTCTCACATCAGGATAATCTTTTGGCAGTGCTGGGATACAAACTCAGGGCCTAGCAGGCCCAATTGGTGAATGGGCAAAAGTGAGCACACCAGCTTGTGAGCCACTAAGGAGGTAGGCCAGTTCTAGGACCTGAGATACAGCCCTGGGAGAAGGGGATTAGGAGGGGGGAAAATAGTCATGCATTTGTAAGTGCAAGTTAGTATGCAAATAAGTACATATTTTTATAGTGTAGAAGAGATGGAGACCTGTGATGGGAACTACCTTGTGACTACCAATGCTTGGATCTTCCCCGATGCCTCCATTTCATAACTGTGATGATTATGGTCATGCTTCATCAATTCTTCATTAAAAATAATCGATATCCCATGAATCTTGCCTATCATTTCCTACTCACATCAAGCAGGAACTACTCATTCAAAGATAAGATTGATTGCATTCCAGGACCCTTCCTAGGCCCAGAAACCAGTGTCCCAGGATCTCCAGCAGTTCTCTCATAGTAAAAGGGCTGACTGGGATTCATTCTCGGGACCTCCATTGTCTGGTTAGCCTGTGGCACCCCAAAAAACCAGCAGGCTTTCAGCCATGTCAGGTCACCTTCACTCTGCAGGCAGCCATGTTTGGACCCAGAATTGTCACCATGCAAAGGAAGCCCCAGCACTGGACAAGCCCACCTCTTTTAAACATAGGATCTCTATTTACATAAAGATGTGGCATGCACCTTGTTTTCAGTTAATCTTTTTATTTTGTGTCTTATTCATCTATGTATTGTGTATTTTATTGAGTATAGGAGGAAATATATAACTGTGCTCACATGGATGACAACCTATTCCAATGGGTATAGAGTTTCCTATGCTTTCTAGATCCTAGCTGTGACCCAGGACCCAGCATAGGAAAACATCTGCAAGGTTTGGCATCTCACATCAGGATGAACCTTTTGGCAATGCTAGAAGTAGAACTCAGGGCCTAGCAGAACCAACTGCCAAATGGGTCAACATGAGCACACCAGCTTGTGAGCCACTAAGGAGGTAGGCCATACACAGGACGTGAGATCTAGCCCTGAGGTGGGGGTGGAGCACCATATTCATACATTCATAAGCTGAAATTAATATGCTAATAAAGGCCTGTTTGTATAGAGTAGGAGATGTGGTGAGCTGTGTTGGAATCCTATCTTCTATGTGACTACCAATTCTTGGATCTTTCCCAATCCGTCAATTTCCTGAATGTAATTATTATTGTCACACTTCATGCAGTCTTAATTCAGATCTTACCTATCATTTCCTATGTGAATCATGCATGCACTTCTCAACTCTTCCCTAGGCCTGAATTCAAGCACCAGTACTGAAAAACAAAACATTTGTAGACATTTTAAATATTGGAGTTATATCTCTATATTCATTTTAAATCATGTTTGTTGGAGTGATTCATTATATTTTATTATTATTAATTGATTGATTGAGTTAGCATTTATTTTATGGACTGTGAGTACACCTATAACATTTATTACATTTGTTCCAATCTATTCCATAGCATATAGCTTTGAATACATAACATGCACATCATACTTAAAACCCAGCACTTGCACAGAAAAGGAAAACAGGTGTCACACATGGAATCTTACACCAGGAAGAAACTTTGGCAATGATGGGACCTTGACTGAGGGACTAGGAGGCCCAATTCCTGAAGGGGTGAGTGTCAGCATGGCAGCATCTAGCCCATGCAGGTGCCAAGTGGATCTGAAGACCTGGGATCGAATTCCAGGTTTGGCCAAAATAGCAAAAATGTTCTATGCATATGATGCGATACAAATAAATATACATTTAGATATTTACATACTGCCAGAAATATCTATTTAGTGTTCAATGACATATACTACGCTCCTACGGATTCTCAGGTCTTTAGTGAGGACTCCATTTAATCAATAGTATTCTTTTAGTGCATAATGAACTATGAATTAAAATCAGTCGGTGTCCTGTGATTATTGGGTCTAATTTTCTGCTAGACTGATTGATGAACTACTCATCGAACCATGACATTGTTCACAGTCCTCTGGTGCTCTTATGGACAGGCAATAGTTTCTCAGGCTCCCCAGCCCTTTGGAAGTGGCATGACCGGGATTCAAACTCAGGACCTAGGTGTCCAGGTTGGCCTATGGCTTCACTGCCAGCCTGCCAGCCTTCAGCAGTGCCAGGTAACCTACAGGTTGCAGCCATGTCATTTGAAACCAGGATGGTCACCATGCAAGGAAGGAAAACCAAGAAACCGCCGACCATCCACAGATCGCGGTTTTTTTTGGTGCTGATTTCATTTTGTTTTCCTGTCAGCCCCTGAGGCGTACCATCCCATGATCGGCCGTGAGTCCAGAGGCTGCACCATCCCAGCCTAGGGTGATGGAATCTCAGGCAGTGTTGCCACAACTTCAGTGCAAGCCCCGTGATTGGCAACCAATCAATCAATCAATAAAATTTTAAAATATTAGAAATATCTGGGCGCCGGTGGCTCACACCTGTAATTCTAGCTACTCAAGAGGCTTAGGATTGTGGTTCAATCCAACCCAGGCTGTACAGCCCATGAGACTCTTATCTCCAATAAAGCACTAGAAAACCAGAAGTGGTGCTGTGGCTCAAGCGGTAGTGCACTCGCTTTGAGCTGAAGAGTGCATGGACAGTGCCCAAGGCCAGAGCTCAAGCCCCACGAAAAAAAAATTGTAAAAATACTAATGAAGCTCCCCAGCTTGGCATTCAAAACTTTTATTTTTCCTCTCAGGCCTGGCATTTGAACTGAGAGTCTGGGTAAATCTAATGCACTGTGGGGGATGGGGAAACTCACCATCTTTGAAGACAAGCAATTCAGGCCTGTTCCCTAGGCCTGAATTCAATCCCAATCCTGTTAAAGTAATATTCATCCACATTTGAAATAATGATTAATATCTACATACTTATGTTTACCGCATATTATTTTACTGTGTATGTATTTTATTTCTTGCACTATTCATTCATTCATTATTTATATTGACTATTATTACACTTATAACATGTATTAAATTGATTACATCTTATGAGAACTATACAGATTAGCATATGTATTATATATCTTACTTCAGACCCAGGACATTCACAGAAATTCTATAGTAGATGATCCCATGCTTAGAAAAACAGAAAGAATACACCAACCAAAGTCGAATTCATCCCTAGGCACCCCAGTGGCTCACATCTTTAATCCCAGCTACTCAAGAGGTGAGAACTGGAAGATGAAATTTCAAAGCCAATCCAGGCAGAAAAGCCTGAGAAACGACATCTCCAATTAACTGGCAAAAAGCCAGGCTACAGGTATGGCTGAAGTGGTAGAAAATCAGCTATGAACAATCAAGCCAAGAAAGAGCAAGCTGAATTAAAGTGCAGAGAGAGGTGGATAGCGGAAGAAAGCAGAGAGAAATCCTCCAAAAACAGAGAAAAAAACAACAGTACACACATCCCACCTAATTTATGGCACCAACAAACTGAAAAAAAAAAAATCAAGCTTGTACAGTTGTATAACTTTACATGAGCACATATGCTTTTAGGTACACTTCAAAGCTATGTTTTAATAATATCTATGTAGATATATTAAAAATGTATGTGTATATATATATATATATATATATATATCTTTAAATAAACTAAAAAACTAGCCAATGAATAAATACTTCTGAATTAGTGCCTTAACCATGGCTTTATAAATTATATATATTAAAAGTGTATTCCAAGTTCCTTTCCTCAGAATCAATCTTTAATAAGTTTGTTCATTCACCAGGTGACAGTGGCTCACACCTATAATCCTAGCTACTTAGGAGGCTGAGATCTGAGGATGGGAGTTCAAAGCCTGCCTGGACAGGAAAGTCCGTGAGACCCTTATGTCCAATAAACCGGAAATGGCACTGTGGCTCAAGCATTAGAGCACTTGCCATGAGTTGAAGAGCTGAAGGTGGGCAGCGAACCCTAGAGTTCATGCCCCACCACCGACAAAAAAAAAAAAAAAAGAAGAAAGAAGTTTGTTCGTATGGATCATAAAATTCTAACCTTCTGAGCTTTAGGAAACTTGCCTTCCTTTTCTTCCACGGTCTTATGCTCTTTAGGCAAATACTCCACTACTGAGCTACATCCCAGTCCCAATGTTTTTTTTTTTTTTCTATTTATAATTCACTTTATTCCCAAAATGCTTACAAGTACCTACTGTCCTCACAGAATTAGTATTCATTCAGAAACCCAACCTTTTGTGGTATGAGAACTCTCCTACTGTATTTTGTGGTAGGCACTGAGGAAAACTCACACGATGCAATTGCAGAGAGTTTATAGTTATAGAAATAACTCTAAGTACAAATAACATCAATTGTTCCTCTAGGGAGGAATGATGTACTCATTTTCATTCTCACTCTTCATGGCAGATGTTCAAAATGGAAACACCAATGTGCTATGCTGAAATGTAAACGTTTAAACCCCTTTTTAAAAAACTCTCATGTTATAAAATCAAAATGTATCAAATAAAGGTGAACCTTAAAGTGAACTTTAAAAAATATGAAAAATGCTAATGAAGCTCCCTGGCTTGAAATGTGTGCTATTTTTTTGTCTGCAAGGCCTGGGATTTGACTCGGGGTCTGGGTAACTCTTGCACTCTGCGTGAAGGGGAAGTTCTCTACGCTTGAAGATCAGAAAGTCAGGCCTCTTCCCTAGGCCTGAATTCAGGCCCCAACCTCGGAAAACGTAGTCTTCACATGTATTTTAAAGATAGGATTGAACTTCCAGACAGGTGTTCAGTCTATATCATGTTTGGTGTGGTTATTCATTGTACTTTTTGTTTTATTCATTTATTTACCATTTATTTTATTGACTGTGATGACTCCTAACCATGTATTACATTGTTTACACCCTATCACATAGCATTTAGATTTGCAGACTTGTTCTCCATCATGCCTGACACCCCGCACTCTCACAGAAAAGGAAAACAGGTGTCACACTTGGCTTCTTACTCCAGGAGGAAATTTTTGGCTTGCTCTGAGATTGAGCCCCAGGGTGGGCCAAAATAGCCATACATGGATAGGCAGGTGGTAGTATACCAATAAATACATAATAGTACAGAGTGCCAGAGCCATGTATCTAGTATTCAATGACATCTGCTACATTCCTACCAAGTCTTAGGTAGTTATTATGCCTCCATTGAAGGAGTATTATTCTTTTCATGCCTAATTAACCATTAATTAAGTTCAATCAGTGTCCTAGGATTATTGCATCTAATTTGAGTCCAGACTGCTGTACGAACTATTCAATCATGAGTTGCATACCATTCCATTGGAATTTCTTTCTTTTGGGGGGGGGGGGGGTTGCAGGCATGGGGCCTGAACTCTGGGCCTTGGTGCTGTCCCTCAGCTCTTCAGCTCAAGGCTAGTGCTCTACCACTTGAGCCACAGCGCCACTTCTGGCTTTCTTCTTTTTGCTTATGTGGTGCTGAGGAATCGAACCCAGGGCCTCAGGCATGCAACCCAAGCACTCTACCACTGAGCCACTTTCCCAGCCCCTCCTTCGGAATTTCTAAGCGCAGGCAGGAGTCTCTTGGGATCTCCTGCCATTGGTAGGTGTCAGGACCAGGATTTGAACTCAGGGCCTGTGTTGCAGTGTTGGCCTATGGCTTTCCTGACAGTCCGCCAGCCTTGAGCAATGACAGGTCACCTGGGCGTGGCATCCATGTCATTCAGACCTAGGATGGTCACCTTGCAAGGAACCATAGCCAAGAAACCGCCTACCATGTACGGCTTGCGGATTTTTTTACTGTCATTTTCATTTTGTTTTCCTGTCAGACATCAGGTCTTAGGATTCCAGGATCGGCTTTGGTTCTGGAAGCTACACCCCAGGTTAGTGTGATGTAAGCTGAGACAGAGCTGTCACAATCTGAGTTCAAGCCACGTGCATGGTCAAAAACAAACAAAAAAATTAAATTAAAAAAATTAAAACAATTTTAAAAAATTTTAAAACAATTATTTATCTCCCTGTTTTGCAATTCGTGCCATTTTTTCTGCCAGGCCTGGGATATGAACTCAAGATCTGGGTAAATAGGCAGCACTGTGGGGCTAGGGGAATCACACCATACTTGAAGTCAAGAAAGTCAGGCCTGTTCCTAGGCCTGAATTCAAGCCTCAGTCCTGCAAACCATACTCCTTATATGCATTTTATTTACATTTTAAAGACAGGATTTATACTTCCATATAGTCAGACAATATCATGTTTGGTATGGTTATTCATTTCATTTCTTGTTTTATTCATTTATTTACCATTTATTTTATTGACTCTTTGAGCCCTATATGGTTTATTACATTGTTTACTTCCTATCACATAGCATCTAGATTTGTAGATGTGTTCACTATAATGCCTGACACCCAAGACTCTCTCAGAAAAGGAAAACATGTGTCACATTTGGCTTCTTACTCCAAGATTAAACTTTTGGCACTGCTGGGATCCGACCTCCGGGCCTAGCAGGCCCAATTCATGAATGGGTAAGGGTGAGCACGGCAGCCTCAAGCCAATGAAGGTGTGAGGTGGTTCCCAGGCACTGAGATGGAGCCCCAGGTTTGGCCAAAACAGTGATAAATGGATTGGCAGATGGTGGTATACAATTAGTACATATTGATAGAGTGCCAGAGCCATCTATCTGACTGAATGACGCCTACTACATTCCTACCAACTCTAAGGTATTTATTATACTGCCTTTGACGTAATATTATTCTTTTCATGCTTAATAAACTATCAGTTAAAATCAGTCAGAATCCTAGGATTATTATATCCACTTTTAGGCTCGACTGATGCACGAACTACTCTTTCAATCAGTGTTCCTATGCATAGGAACGAGTGTCTTGTGATGTCCTGCCATTGGTAGGTGTCAGGACTTAGATTTTTAACCCAGGGCCTATATTGACAGGTTGGCCAATGGCTTCCCTGATGGCCCACCAGCCTTCAGGAATAGCAGTTCAGCTCCACTTTGCAGCCATGTCATTCTGACTCAGGATGGTCACCCTGTAAAGAAAAGAATAACGTAAAACCTCCAGTCTTCTGCAGCTAGGGACTTTTTGTGCTGTCCCACTTTTTTTTTTCTTCCTGCAAACCCTCTGGGATCCCAGGATTGACTATGGGTGAGAGGCTGCAGTCCAGTCTAAGGCAATCAGAGTTGAGGTATATTTGCCACAACCTGAGTTCAAGCTCCATGGTTGGCAAAAAAAAAGAATAAATAAATAAATAAATAAATTATTTAAATAAATTGAAAATAATCCCCCTGGTTTGGAATTTCTGCCAGTTTTCTTTCCTAGCCCGGGATTTGAACTCAGGATCTTGGTAAATCTGTAGCAATGTGAGGGAAGGTGCAGAGTTTCTACTACTTGAGTTCAAATCCTGTGCCTAGCCAAAAACAAAAAATTAAGTCACTGACCTCATCTGGGGAGTGGGAGGGTAGCTGTGGAGGTGGGAGGGAAGGGATGGCAAGGGGAAAACAAAGGAGGAGGTAACAGTGCTCAATAGTAAATGTACTCATTACTTTGCTTATGTAATTGTAATCCCTCTATACAATATTTTTCAACAAAAAATGTACAAAAAAGGAAACAACTTAGAGCTCAGATAAGCACTTTGCAGGTAAGGGAAGCATGTCTGAATAGATATACAAGATTATACACTGCTGCTTTTAAAATATTCAGTTTGGAACTGAATAAACATAATTGCATCTATTAAAAGTAATTCTCACTGTCTTGGAACTGGGGTTAGTATTTCTGCCACTGCTGGGATTTGATCTTACCATCCGGGTAACTCTTTTGCATCGTAGGTGAAGGGGAAGCTCACTGTCCTTGAGGAAAAGAAATTCAGGGTACAATTCCCAGGTTCTAAATTAAGTCCTTATAGTGGAAAATAATATTTATGTACATGTGTAATATATGTTACATTTTACATGTGTATGTTTATTACAAACTGTGATTTTTATGATTGATTTTGTATTTCTGTATTTCCAATTTTTTTCATTTACTTATTGTTTATTGTATTAGTATTATTATACACATAATATTCATTACATTTTGCACATCTATTATATAATTACACAGTATAATTTAGGACATTGACTCATTTTTCATTAATACTTTATTAAGTGTTGAAACCTGATACAAAATTAAATGGAGGCATTTGTCACAGCCTTCACATGTTTACAGTCTCTCTCAAATATGAGCTGTGACTTGTTTATCTTTAATACCTTCCTATAGGGATTTCTTTAGATGATTTATACTCAGAAGCCTTTCCTTGAGGATAGGCAAGTTGAGAGATAAAATTGTAAGGGTGGGACTGGGAATGTGGCTTAGTGGTAGAGAGCTCGCTCAGCATGCATGAATGCCAGGGTTTGAATCCTCAGTGCCACAAACTCAGAAAAAGCCAGAAGCTGTGGAGTGCTCAAGTGGTAGAGCACAAGCCTTGAGAAAAAGAAGCACGGAGACAGTACCCAGCCCCTAAGTTCAAGCCCCAGCACTGGCAAAACCAATAGGCCAGATGTCAGTGGCTCATACCTGGAACCCTATCTTCTCAGGAGGCTGAGATCCGAAGACCACAGTTCAAAGACAGCCTAGGCAAGGAATGCCTGTTAGAATCGGATCACCAACGAACCACCAAAAGGCCCCACGTGGCACTGTGGCTCAAGTGGTAGTGTGTTCGCCTTGAGATGAAGGGCTCAGGGACAGTGCCCAAGCTTGAGTTTGAGACACACAATGGGAAAAAGTGAGAGTTAATCAAAGTACTTTTCCTATTTGCTAATTAGGAGAACATTCTCTGGAAAATGAACTCTGATGTACACCAGAATTGGAGTCAGAGCTCAAGGTTCAAGTTTAGCAGATCCATCTGCCCAGCCTCTCAGACTCTAGCATTATAACCTTGTGTCCTGCAGGGTTCTGAAAGGCCCATTGTTGAAAGGCTTAATATGTTCCCCAAGCCCTTTGTGATAAACAATTGACTTGTATTGTCAATGTCATTACACTTCTGACCTAGCAGAGCACCAGTAGCTAAGACCCATCCCCTAGCTCAGGAGACTGAGGTCTGAAGATCACAGGGTGTAGCCAGGCAGGGCAGGAAAGTCTATGACACTCTGACTTCCACTTCTGAAAGGGCAGATGTTCAAGAGCTTCCTGGGTTTCCCTTGGTGATGAGAAGTTACTTGTACTTGAGTTGAACTCAAGGCCAGGGCACTGTCTCTAGCACTCTACTACTTGAGCCACAGCACCAATTCTGGCTTTTTCTGTGCATGTGCTACAGAGGGATCAAATGCCGTACTTCTTGCATGCTAGGCAAGCACTCTCACACTAATCCACATTCCCAACCCTCTCATCTTTTTCTTAATGGTAGTTTCTACATAAGTATGCTACCATTTTACATCCCCCAAGTTTAATTTTCTGAATACCAGTTATTTCAAAAACCCTGATCTTCTCTTTCCCTGCCTGATTTGTGACGGTTCCTGCCTTGGTCTCATAATAAAATGTAAATAAAGGCTGCTGAGATCTTAAGTGTGCACCATATAAGGACACAGGCCTGGAACTCTGGAAGAGCAAAACCATGGACCTGAAAAAAAGAGAATGATGCAGTATGTGCAACAAGCCTGTCTGAAAAATAAATCTGTACATAAAAGGAAAAGCATTGCATACAATCTGTTTGCACTTAGGGAGGTAATATACACACATAAGTAGGTAGGACACTCATACATAAACTTGGCCTTCTCTTTTTGAATTTTTTTGGTGGACATCCCAGGGCTTAAACTCAGGCCCTATGTGTATCTCAGCTGTTTTGCTCAAGGCTGAGACTCTGCCACTGCCACAGATCCAATTCCGGCCATCTGGTCATTAACTGGACATAAGCGTCTGCCAGGCTTTCCTGCCTGGATTGGCTTGTATCTCCTGCTCAGCTTTCTTTCTCAAAGCTGGAACTCTACCCTCTGGGCCACTGATTCACTTCTGTTTTTCTGGTGGTTTATTGGAAATAAGAGTCTCACAGACTTTCTTGCTTGGGTGGGCTTTGAACTGAGATCTCCTTAGGAGACTTCAAGTTTCTTTCCTCAGGATTCACCAAGGATCTGCTCCACACAAACCCTTAGTCAAAATCTTGAGGGGTACTAGAGAAAAACGGAAACATGATGATGCTTCTAGTGTGTTCTAGATACTTAAGGTTGGAGACAGAAAACACTCACACTTATTAGAAAATTTCATAGGCCTAGGGAGCAATACAGAAAGCATGAGGATCACTCCAGCTTTTGGTCCTCTCATCCTGAGACCGTAAATTCACTGCAGCTCAATGCTAAGTGATTGAACTGGCATGTCCTGTGGACATTTGCAGCCAAAATCATGTCACACTCTTTTCTCACTTTTGGCTTCAAACCTGTGGCCAGAGGAGGAGGAGAGAAAATCCTTCTCAGAGAAAGCACCTATAAAGAACATTGGGTAGTTTACATATAAATTCAAAGCATTGGAATGATGCTGTTAAGTACTCAGATTGTCCAGATTAAAAAATGAAGAAGAAAAGAAAGGCAGGTGCCAGTGGCTGCTGACTATATTCCTAGCTCCTCAGGAGGCTGACATGTACAGAATCTGAAATGTAGAGAATCTGAGTTTGAATCCAGCCAGCATAGGAAAGTCCAAGACACTGTTATTTCTAAGAGATCACAGAAAACCCAGAAGTGGCGCTGTGGCTCAACGTTAATGCAATACCCTTGAGCAAAAGTAACTCAGGGACAATGCCTATGCTCATAGTTCAACCCCAGGACCTGCTTCCATGTCTTTGTGTATGTGTGGATGTATTCCCATAGGTGAAGCTCCAGAGTAGCTATGATGAAAGGCACCAAGCTAGAAAATTTGTTTTCAATACAATGATTTCATAACACAGAGACTGCTTTCATGACAGTGCATGTTCCTGGGCTCCCCTCACAGTTCCCAGTGCAGCCTCAGGGTTTCTCTGCCTCCCAGGCCTGCTGGAAGAAGTCTCTCTCATTGTCTGGACAGGCAGACAAAAGGCCTCAATCCTGTACAGCTGTGTAAGAAACAACTACATCTGGGCCAATTAGTGAGGATGAGTGTGGACAGGCTCTGAAGGTCAGGACAAAAAGGCCTCTTTGTACCCCAAACTATCTCTCTCCCCAGTGCTCTGTTTTAACAGGAAGCCTGCGTTTGTGCCACCTCCTTTGGTAGGCCAAGTTCTCAGCACTAATCCTGCCTTTGTAAGACTATATTCTGGTGTTCAGATACAGTGCTCAATATAATTCAGGAGTCCTTCTGGCAGACAACTAGGGCACTTAACCTCAAGAAATGTTTCATTGAGGCCGATGATGGGCTTATGATGCCTCTGCTAGCTTTCCGGAAGCTTTGGAAATGCAAGCACATGTCTGATCTCACCATGCTTCCTGTCATCTAGGACTGCTGAAGCACATTAGGTATTGAAACCTTTGACTTCTCCTAATTGACCCCTGGGTGGCAAGGTTTTGGGGTTGAACACAGGGCCTGGGTGCTGACCGTGAGCTCAGTGTAGGAGCCCAGTCCTTTACCGTTTTGTGTCACAGCTTTTACTTCTGGTCTGTGTGTGGGTGTGTGTGTGTGCGTGCGTGCACACATATACCAGTCCTGGAGCTTGAACTCAGGACCTGAGCACTGTACCTAATTTCTCTTGCACAAGAATAGCCCTCTCCCTCTTGAGCCACAGAGACACTTCATGCTTTTTTTACTGATGTGTACCTGAGAAATCAAGTCTAGAGTGTCATAGATGCAAAGCACTCTACCCCTAGGCACATTCCCAGCCCTCTTCTTCAGGTTTGTTATTTTCTTTTTTGTTGTTGTTGGTTGTAGCAGTTGAAGTCTGAGACTGGGTGCTGTCCCTCAAGTCTTGTGCACTACCACTTGAGCCAAAGCACCATTTCAGGTTTTCTCATGGTTCATTGGAGCTAAATGTCTCGAGGACTTTCCTGCCCAGGCTAGCTTTGAACCATGATCCTCAGATATCATCCTCCTGAGGCGCTAGGATGACAAGCATGAGTGACAAGCATCCAGCTTCCACTTCAGGTTTCTTAGTGGTGAATTGGAGATAATATTCTCATGGGACCTTTTGTGACTGGCATAGTTTGCAAGCCAGATCCTCAGATCTCAGCTTCCTGAGAAGGCAGGCTGACAGACCTCAGCTATAGAACCCTAGGCTGTGACACTCTACTGCAAGTGGGTCCTTGGCTCCACATGTTGGAGTGCTAGCCATGTGTCCAAGAGGTAAGGGTCAGTGCCTATGCCGCGAGTTCAAGGTTCATGACTGTGAAAAAACAAAACAAAACAATTGTCTGCAGTAGACAACTCACCCACTCTTCAGTAATACATAATTTTGTCTCTGCCATGGGGACATACCTGCATCTCAATATTCTTGTCTGCATAATCATCTCAGTTGTGTAGCTCTTACAAGGACCATATGAAAGAATGCACTCTGTGAAGGACACAGCAGATGGCACTCTTTGAAGGACTCAGCACACAACATCCTGTGAAGACTTAGCACTCAGCACACAATACAGGACTCAGCACACTGCACCCTGTGAAGAACTCAGCACACAGCACCCTGTGCCAGACTCAGCACAGAGTACCCTATGAAGGATTCAGCACATCGCTCCATTCCACAAGCTGTCATTAGAAATAGGATGCTTTCATCAGTGTCACCATTCTTTGAGGAACATTTCACAAATCACACAAGTTCACATCTAATGGTTTAGTGGGGTGGTTTTTTTTTGGGGGGGGGGCTGGCTACCCATCGGGCTTGAACTCAACGCATGGGGATGCTGTTCTAATAACATTTACTCAAGGCTAAGGCTCTACTACTTAGAGCCACATCTCCAAGAGTCTCACATACTTCCTACCAGGGCTTGGTTTTAAAGCTCCCAAGCAGCCAGGATGATGGGGGTAAGCCAGCAGCATCTGCTTCTGTGGAGCTCAGTTGCAGCTGTTTACATATGCCTAAGTCAGGTTAGGTGGCAACTGTCAGTGCCAGACTCCTATCTTGTTCCGTGTTGTGGTATTTGAAGTCCTGTCCTTCTATAATTGCAGTTAGAACATTCTACCATTTTTTGGTGGCAGTGGTGGCGCTTGAGTAAGGGCTTAGACACTCTCCCTAAGCATTTGTGCTCAAGGCTAGCACTCAATTGATTGAAAGACAGCAAAACTTCCTGGTATTCTGCTTATGTGACACTGAGGAATCAAACCAAGGGCTTTGTGTTCACTAGGGGAGCACTCAATCACAGAGCCCCAGGAGTAAAGGAGGTATAAATAGATAGATTGTTGTATATAAATATTATATAGACAAAAGAGAGATGTTTATATTATTACATTATAGATAATATTGTTATCAATTATTAGGTATTAAATTATATCTCCATTTATTGATGTGTCCCAGCTAACAATTAATAAAGCATTAATTAATACTCAGTATCCTGTTATTGTTTATCATATATGTACATACATCCATACATATAATTAAATATTTTATAGAATGAGACAGATGTCTATGTGTTATTAAATTATGCATCATGTACTACTACCAATTATTAGGTATTTATGTCTCCATGCAATTTTTATTCTGTTAATACTTAATAAAATATTAATTAAACTTAATCCACATCCTATAATTCCCTCATCTAATTTTATCCTAGAATGATTCATTACTTATTCAATCTGTTTATCATTTATTGTAGTGACAATTCTTCCATCTATGACTTCTTTTACCTTTGTGACATTCTACTTACATAGCATATTGATTTGCATCCAAATTATACATCCTACCTGACACTGAGCACTTTCAAAGAAAAGAAAATCATGTGTCACACTAGGCTTCCCACTCTTTGATTACATTATTGTCAGTGCTGGGATTTAAACTCAGGGCCTAGAATGCTCAATTCATTTATGTGTGGCTGCCAGCACAGCAGGCTCTAGCCAATTCAGCTGCCAGGTTGTTGCCAGGCCCTGAGATTGAGCCCCAAATATTGACACCATATTGTGCTTAGTGTATCTATTCATTTTTTTATTCATTTATTTACCATTTATTTTCTTGACTGTTCTTAAACATGGACTATTTATTACATTTATTACATAGGATCGATTTGCCTATGTGTGAAACTTCACACCTGACAGCCAGGACTTTCACAGCAAAGGAAAACCTGTGTCACCAAGAGTTTCTTACTCTATGAATCAATTTTTGTGAGTGCTGGCATCTGCACTCACAACCTACAAGGCCCAATTCATCCCTGAGCTTCTTTTGTTAAGGCTGAGGCTCTACCACTTGAGCCACAGCACATCTGACTTATGTGTGGGTTTGGGGATGGAGGTGGTTTATGGGAGATAAGAATTACATTTAAGCCAGGTGCCAGTGGCTCAGGCCTATAATCCTAACTACACAGGAGGCTGAGATGTGAAGATCATGGCTCATAGCTGGCCCTGGCAGGAAGATCTGTGAGACACTTATCCTCAAAGAACCAACAGAAAACCGGAAGTGATGCAGTGGCTCATATGGTAGAGCGCTAGCTTTGATCTGAGGAGTTCAGGGACAGCATCCAGATCCAGAATTCAAACCCCACAAATGACAAGAAGTGTACTTCCCACCACAAGTAGTGGACTGAATAACACCCACAGTCCTAGGAAGCATGGCAGAGAAATCAGGCCTAGCTTCATGTCAGCAAGGGGTCATGAGTAGGTCACCTGGCTTCTCCATGACTCATTTTCCCCAGCTGGAAAAATGAATAGAGTGAAGGATCCCTTCCTCATGGGAATAGGGTAATGATGAATGACAGGTTTTGTTTCATATTCCCACACCTGTTGCACTATTAAAAACAGACGCCATCTGAGCCCTTTTTGCTAACTTCCTGTTATATGCTCACAGAATTGTTGAGAACTGTATCTGACACCTGCTCCCTCTGTGCCTGGCACTGCTCCAAAGATCCCTCTGTATTAGTCTCTTATTTCCTCACAACTGTCCCATGAGGAGACTGAGGTCCGATGGTCGACATCCAACCCAGAGCTTCACCTGTGGTCAAGAATCAGCTGACATGAACTAAGAGTTTGGGACAATCCATTTAAAACGATGAATGAGCAGGGCGCTAAATGTCTACCACACCCCCCACATACACATACACACACAAACACACCTCCAATGTCCTTTGCAGGCAAAGATGTTTTACTTTCTTTCTTTTTGTTGGTTGTGGGGCTTGAACTCTGGGCCTGGGTGCTATCTCTGAGCTCTTAGGCTCAATTCCAGCACGCTACTACTAGAACCACAGCACCACTTCCGGTTTTCTGTTGCTTTATTGGAGAGAAGAGTCTGAGGGTCTTTCCTGCCCAAGCTGGCTTTGAACCATGATCCTAAGATTCAGCTCCTGAGGACTTAGAATGACAGCCATGAGCCACTGGCACCCTGCCAAAGATGCTTTTCCATGCCTGTCATCTTATCCTCTCAGGAGAATGAGATATGATGACTGCAATTGAATGCCACTCTAGGCAGCAAAGTCATTGAGAACTCTTATCTCCAATTAAACACCCAAAAACCTTGCAAGTGGAGCTGTGGCTCAAATGGTAGAGTGCTAGCTTTGAGCATGAAACAAGGGATGGGACCCAGGCCCTAGTTTTAAGCTTTTTCTAGCATAGACCCACCAAAAAAAGGGAAGCAGGTGAGCACACGGGAGCTCAAAGCTCACACATAATACTACAGACTCACAGAATAGACTCCATCCTGCTGATTCTCTAGACTCTATGTCCTAGATCATGGCAGTCTTAGATGGGACTGACCATGAAACAAGTCAGGACATTCAAGTACGATCTCATACTGAGAATCCCATGACCTCATCAAGGAGTCAAGATCTCTCACTGTCCTGCCTTGACACTGGGCAGTCAGGTGAGATCTAGTTATCCAACCAAAGGATATTGGAATGAATGAATTTCTCAGCCAATTGATACAGACTGGAGGGCTCTAGGTCCCTCTCTCTTGAGAAGGAGAAAAAGGCTGATCCATCTCAGTAATATTCCTGGGTTTGAGTATCCTCAAAGAAACAACCCTGCTCAGAGCCCAGTGCCTCTGCTATTCTCACCAGCCTCAACCTTCAGTCGGCCCTCTCTAAATCCCTCATCTGCTATCTAGACTAAAGGCTGAGCCAGCAAGGAGACCCACCTCTACCTCTGAGAATGGTATTCACGGGCCCTAGAGTGCCCTAAGAGGAAGTCTGGGGGCAACACGGGTCTGACTCCTGCCCTCATTCCCTGGCTGTCCTGTGCCAGTGGTCTGGTTACCTCTGTCTCTGGTCAAGGAATGAACACTGGGAGTGTCATCTTCAGATTGAGCCAACAAAAGTTCTAGTCCCCAAGGATGTACTGCACAGGCATCCTGCAGTGGACGACAGCGAGGTCGTCAACGGTGAACCCAGAGTGCCAGGACTTTTAATAGCCATGTGGCTGGGTTGAAGGCTCTATCTCGGATGGTCTAGGTTGTCAGGTGAGGTCATGGCTTCAATGGCCTGACACACCTGATCTGGGATCATCCTCCCTCTTCATGTTCCTGCTTATCCCTTGCCACCCCCCTCTGGACACTCCCTCACCTTATCCTCCCTAGCCTTTGGACAATTTCTTCTTATCTGACCAGAAAATAAACTCAGTGAGCCAGGGGAGATTGAAACTCGGTGATCCACCCTGAGCCCTAGGTTCTACCCCAGGCTGTTTCCCTCTGCAGTGGCCGACAACTCAGATCCAGGATGTCATGAAATTGCTGAGGGGACAGTGGATTGGTCCTACATACTGGCTTTAGGCTCTGAGACTGTCCCCACAGAGATTGTGAATGGTTGGCTCCCTTGATCCAGGGACTCCAAACCAAGACTTGCATGCTCCCTTCTTCCTTCCTTTTCTCCTTTTCTCCCTCCATCCTTCCCTCCTCTCTTTTTCTTTCCTCTCTTTGTGTCACCCCTAGGCTTTGAAATCAGAGCCTGGGTGCTGTCCCTGAGCCTTTTTACTCAAGGCCAACAGTCTATGGCTTGAGCCACTCATCCACTTCTGGCATTTTCTTTTTGGTAGTTAGTTGGTAGTTAGTTGGTAGTTAGTTTGGTAGTTAGTTAGTCTTATAGGATTTCCTGCATGGGCCTTAATCCTCAATCCTCCCATCTCAGTTTCCTAAGTAGGTAGGATGACAGGAGTGAAGCAATGGTATCCAGCCCAAACCAAGATTTCTTCATGTGCTGTGGAACTAGCACTGGAAACTTTCATCGTGTATGACCCCCCCCCCCCCGCCCCGGGCTTGGCACATGCTGTAACGGTATGTTGGATAAATAAATGAGCATCTGTCTATGACAATACTACAGACAAGTCCCATCTAATTCAGGTAAGCATCCTGGGTGGGGGCAAAGCCTGAAGTAGCTCTCCAACAGTTCTCCCTCCTCCCTCTTCCCACCCTCCTGGTGTCACCGCACTTAACTGTTTTGGTTCCAAGGACATGAGCCATGATGTCCTCACTGGATTCCAGGGCCTCTGGGATGTCTATCTTCTCAAAGATCTCTGTCCAGCCACTGACCAGCTCTGTGGCACTCCACTCCCCACTCAGGTTTGAACAAGGTTGCTGTGAGGTGAACGCCAGGCTCAATGGGCCTCCTCTCCACTCCCTGGGGCAGACAGGATGGTCCACTAGATCTGGCCCCCAAGTTTCATGTTGCAGAGAAAGGATCCTTGAGGCATTCCAGGTCTCTGAATCTCCCAGATTCCAGTGCAAGTGCTGGGAATTGTCTCTGCTCACAGCTGACAGGCTGCGGATGGCGAGGTCACAATCTCTGCTCCCCAAGACATCCTCAACTGTGGTGGTCACCCTAGAGAGAGCCGGAGAAGAATCAGCAGCTGCCGGAGAAAGGCAGTTAAGGCACGATGTTCGTAGCAGGAAACCATCTGGCTTGGGAACTCTGCCTGTGCCGCTTTGACCGTCATTGTTTGGTGGCTGAAATGGTCCACCTAATTTGACCCAGAATCCCAGGTGTTAAGTAGAAATTGCCAGCTTCAAGAAAAAAACCCTTGCAGGGCGCTGGTGGCTCACGCCTAAAATCCTAGCTACTCAGTAGGCTGAGATCTGAGGATCGCGGTTCAAAGCCAGCCCGGGCAGGTGAGGCCATGAGACTCCTATCACCAATAAAACCACCAGAAAACCGGAAGTGGCACTGTACCTCAAGTGGTAGAGTGCTTGCCTTGAGCTAAACAGCTGAGGGACAGCTCCCAAGCCCAGAGTTCAAGCCCCACGACTGACAAAAAAGAAAAAAGAAAAAAGAAAAAAACCCTGGAAAAGCTGGCATTTCACTTGTCCCAATCAAACTTAATGGGTTCCAAAGTCAGGGGTCCACTTTTCCTTCCAGACAGCCTACAGCAGGTTACAGAAAATGGCATTCAGAAAGCCTTAGCTAACTGCCATGTCCTGATCCCAAGCAGGCTCCAGCAGGGGGAACACACTTGCCTACCATTGCCCAGCTGGAAACAGCTCAGGAGGGACACAGATTGGAGTCTGCAGGACTCCAGGGAGGACTGCCCACCAGTACACTGCCCTGGGAGGAAATCCATGCCACCATTGGGGGCCTGGAGCCCCCTGATCAGATGCCCATGGACACCGTCAATGCCCTGGGTAAGATTCCCCTCTCATCCTCAGTCGTGATGAACCATCTGCCATGTCTCACCGTTCATCACTTCCCAGACCCTCCTAGTTTCACAGCCCCTGCCATACACCCCCTATCTCATTCCCTAATTATGTTTGGCAGACACATTCCCAACTTTGAATTAGCTCCAACTATACACATGAGAGCCGACTGTCGGGCTGGAAGAGTGCGGCTGTGGTCACAGTAACCTCATGAGCCTTCTGGCTAAAGACAGAAGGGCAGGTATCCACACTCGTCTGTGGTTCACACAGGCCTCCTAGGAGAGACCCACACAGGCCCAGCAGTTACTGTGGGCTGCAGGAAAGGGGAAGAAAGTGGTGGGAAGGAACATCTAATGAAACCTTCTCTAAAGGATCCATGACACTGTGAAAGAGAAAACAAAAACTGTGGCTGGGCTCATACTGGGCATTAATGAAAAAAGAACAACAAATACACACATGCACACAAATAAAATGCTTTTGCTCCAGCTACGAAGGTGGCTCAGTTGTAGAGCGCTTTCCTTGCATGCACAAGGCCCTGGGTTCGATTCCTCAGCACCACATAAGCAAAAGAAAAAAGTCGGAAGTGGCGCTGTGGCTCAAGTGGTAGAGTGCTAGCCTTGAGCTGAAGAGCTGAGGGACAGCACACAGGCCTAGAGTTCAGACCCCACAACCGGACACCCCCCCAAAAATGCTTTTGCTCTTTTTAGACATGCTGACTGTACAATGAGAAAGATGATCTCTCTCTCTCTCTGTCTCTCTCTCTCTGTCTCTCTCTCTTTCTCGCTTTCTCTCTCTGTCTCTCTGTCTCTCTCTCTCTCTTTCTGTCTCTCTCTCTTTCTCTTTCTTTCTCTCTCTCTTTCTCTTTCTCTCTCTCTCTCATACACACCTAACACACAGACTCAGAGCAGTGCCTCTCCTGAATTTGATGGTTTCTCATCTGGGCAATGTACCAGCTCAAGCACTGGAGTTCCCTAGTCAGAACCAGGGGCAACCACCCAAGGGGAACAATGCTCTAATAATGCAGCACCAACCTGCCTCCCCCTTTCTCCAGGGCCAGACCCTTCCCCTTGGGAACAACCAGCCTTCACTCCCCATTCACCAAATCCCTAGGCCAGGACACTGGGTGAAGGAGTCCCGAAACACATGGCTCCTCAGAGCCTGGACAGAAAACAAAGCAGGGGGTCATAGTGCCTCCAGAGAGGTGTCTGACCTGGGGTGGGGGCGTTTTTGGGGACTTTGATGAGGTCCTAAAGGCTATATACATGGATGGACTCCCTACTTCCAGTCTACATACTTCTGGGCAACTTGGCAGATTCTTGGGGAGGACAAGGAGACCAGATGGACTGGGAGCACTAGAAGAAGCTGGCAGAACTGGGAGATGTGATCACCCAGTCAGAACTGTTGACAGCTGGGGTTGGGGGTACAGGACGGTTGTGTGTATGTCAGAGGGGGTGTGTTTTTCTCCCAAATACCCACCTTCTATCTGACCCCAGTGCCCTCACCTCTCTAGTGGGCTCTTCTGGGAATGTCCTCAGGTGAAAGGGTAACTGAGCACAGAAGACAAGGGCTCACACAGCAAGGGGGGCCTATCTTCTGTATCCAACACCCCCTCCCCAGCAAAAAGGAAAAGACCTAAGAAGGGAGGTGTGGGGTGCTGCTCCCCATCTCTGACGAAAGCCACCAGGTTCCCACCAGGGAGAGAAAGGATGCAGATGCAAGGCTGTGTGGCTCCCACTGCTCCAGGGTAGGTGCTCTGTGGTGCCCCCTCTTCACCCATCCCTGTGGCTCCCCTTTTCCTGGGACACTGGCATCTAGGGATGAGGGTGGGATCCCCGGGTGGACACCCATCTCCACTCCCCACCCCTTGGGTGCATTTGTGGCAGAGCCAGGACAGACTGTGGGGCACGGGGAGGCACAGGCAGGACTGGACTGGGAGGGGAGAGGCAAGGGTCTGGGTCCGTGAGGGTGGAGAGGAAGGGTACAGTGGGGGACGAGGTGTTACAGTAGTGGGGGGTCATGGAGTGCGGGAGTGCAGGTCGGCCACTCACTTGAGCTGCTGGGAGAAGATGTAGGCTGCATCTCCGGGTGTGTGCCAGGAGTCTGAGGACCTAGGGCTGGAACCAAGTCAGGATCACAAGCAGGCCAGGGGCGCACCAGCTCCGCTAGGTGACTGCTAGAGGCTCTGCGGGTCCAAGCCAGCAGCGCCATGTTTGAAATGCAGCTTGGGCATGTGGTGGGGCTGCACACAGCCTCTGCTCCTCCTCAGCCACCATCCCAGCCTCAGCGGCCTCCTAACCTGTGGCCGCTGCTGTCTCAGCAGCCACTGCCTCTGCACCAGGACCTCAGACTCAGGGCCACCGTGGCTGGGCACCTCCGAGGGGCTACATGTGGCAATGTGCCTGCCATGCAGGCTCTGCATTCTCTGTGCTCCCACCCAGGACCCACACTATGATCAGAGCAGCCGCCAGCCACTGAAGCCGTTTCCACGGGTGCTAGTGCTCATGCTCGCACTTCTCCCAGCTCTCTCTGGGCCACACACTCCTCTCCTGGGCCACCCTGCCCCTGCTGAGCACACACCCCTGCCCCCTTGGGCTCCTGGCCATTGCTGCCACAAAAGTGTGCCCCAGGGCCCCGTGCCTGCTCCCCAATGCCCCGCCCCCACCCCTGGCCACAATTGCAGCCCTGACTGGGTCCTGAGGCTCCTAGACCATGGCACTTGCAGCCTTACCTCAGCTCAGCACTACCCCCCACCCCCAGTACCAGCCTATGGGATCGAATCTCCCCTCAGCCCCACCCCTGGAGGAGAGTCTCCTCCATCCCCCTCCACTCTCGTGTGTGTTTGTGTTTGTGTTGGTGTGTGTGTGTGTGTGTGTGTGTGTGTGTGTGTGTGTGTGTGTGTGAGATGGGGATAACCACCTCTCAAGGACTCAGAACATAGCACCCTTTGGGATGTCTCAGCACACAGCACTCTTCCAAAATTAGCACAAAGCACCCTGTGTAAATGACTCAGCACACAGCTCCCTTTGAAGGACTCAGCAAGTAGTATGCTGGGTAGAGTACTCAGCACACAGCACCCTTTGAAGGAGGGAGTCCATAGCCCCCAGTGTAAAGGACTCAGTGCATGGCATGCATGGAAAAACTCAGCACATAGCACTCTTTCCCAGGGACTCATCACACCCTGTGTTGAAGCACGCTGTGTAAATCACACAGTGCACAGCATCCTCCAAAAAACTAAGCACACAGAACAATTTTGAAGGACTCAGCACATACCACACTGTGGAAGCACTCAGCACATAGCACCATTTAAAGGACAGTACAGAGGACCCTGTGTAAAAGACTCAGCACACAGCACTCAAAAAACACCTTGTCCCTCTCTTCTCAAGGGCTCAGCACATAGCAGGACCCTTTGGGATGCATTAGCACACCACACCTTTTGAAGGATTCAGCATATAGTACGTTGTGTAATGGACTCAGCATACAGCACCCTTTGAAAAACCCGGAATGGCCCAATCTTCTCAGGGACTCAGCACATAGCATCCTTTAGGATGACTCAGCAAACAGCATGTTTTTGAGGACTCAGCACAAAACTCCCATGTGGGAAGGACCCAGCAAATGGTGCCCTGTGAAGGACTCAACACATAGCTGTATGTCACAAGTTCAGCTGTCATTAGAATTAGGGTGCTTTCTTCAGTATCACCATTCTTCAGAAACACTGCACAAATCCTACTAGTTCACATTTAGACAAGCTGTGTTTTATGGGGGAAGGTCAGCTGGGGGTCTTGAATTCAAAGTTTGGGGGCCCTGTCTCTGAGCTCTTTGGTTCAATGCTAGAGCTCTACCACTTGGAGGCACAGATCCAATTTTTTTGGGGGGGGTTGTTCTTTCACAGGTCTTATGGTGATAAGTAAGGACAAGTTGGGGTATCCATGGGCAAAGGATATTAGCTCAACCTGGAGCTGACCTTTCCCTTCCTTGTGTCCCTGGAAAGCCAGGCTTCCTGGAGCTCTCTTGGCCTAGGGTTGAACAGACCTGCTCTGGCATCAGCAATCAGGGTGAGCAAAAGTCAGCTTGGCCCTAGTAACTTGCCCAAATTGAACTCTAAAGGATAATGGCATGGGGCTGCATGTTCCGTATGTGGCCACCAGGGAGCAGGAGTAGCCCACAATAGGGATAGTACTTGCGAGTAGTGTTTACTCTTGCTTCCCTGGGGCCCCCATCATGATTCAAAGCCACCTTGGAGAGGAAAGTCATTGAGGCTCTTACCTACAATTAACCATCAAAAATCAAGTGGGGCTGTGGCTCAAGTGGCAGAGCACTAGCCTTCAGCAAGAAATCTCAGGGATAAAGCCTAGGCCCTTAGTTCACACACACACACACACACACACACACACACACACACACACACACACACACACACACACACACACACAACATGCATGCAAAATCAGAGATTTCTACACTGCAGTCTTTGAGTATTCTGTACTATTTCCCCAATAAGCCTGGTGGCTGCTGGCCTAGGGGTTTGGTGTATACAACATCACCTGGCATCTTCAATTTTGGGGGAACAGAATGGCTAGAAGGTCAACCTTCCCCCATACCAGCTCCTTGATTGGGTCATGGTCTATCCAAGCCCTTTGGGGCTCCTTTACAGACTCACCAAGATTCCTTCAAAAGGCATCACATACTGGGCACTGGTGGCTCATGCCTGTTCATCCTAACTACTCAGGAAGCTGAGATCTGGAGGATCATGGTGCCAAGCCAGTCTGGGCAGGACAGTGTATGAGACTCTTATCGATGAACCATCAGAAAACAAAAGTGGCATTGTGGCTCAAGTGGTAGAGTGCCAGCCTTGAGAAAAAGAGCTCAGGGACAGCACTCACGGCCAACAACAAGGAGAGGCATTGCATGCAGCCTTTGGGATTGGCATGGGCCAAATATAATTGGAATTAATTATAATTGGAATTAATCAAGTCCTCCAAGACAAAGCAGTACCTCCTTTAGTCCTGTGCTCCTCCATCTCTTCTCACCCCTGGCCTTGTCTGTGCTTTGGATCAGCATGGGTCTGGCTGGATGGGAGAGATCCAAGGAAGATTCCAGAGCAATATCACCACCTCTTTCTGCCCTGCTCACCCTACTGCTTCTGTTCTTTGCCATAGACCTTCTTCCTGGAATCCATCCATGAGGTCATCACCACCAACATAATGGTGAGTGGTGAGTCTGGCCTAAATAGGGGCAGTCAGAGGTGGGAGTAGGTCTGGGATTAGAAGCTTCCACCTTGGGTGTCGGCTGAGGCCATGGCTGACTTTTATTTCATCCTGAGCCTTGCAGTGGTGGAAAGACAGTGTAGACTTCACATTGAGTCAGGTAAGATGTAGGGAGCCGAGGCGAGACTCCGCCCACTCCCTTGCAGTTTTGAGGATTACCACTCCAGACGGTGCTTGGCGGGATGCCTGGGCTGTGCGCGTGCGCGAGCCCGGTAGTGTCCCCAGCCAATCCCATGACACCTGGTGACGGTAAAAGGCAGGCGACCAACAATAGAAAAGACCCGTGTTCGAATTCCCTATATAAGCGGCTGTGTTTCGGGTGCACGCTCTCTCGCGCCCAAGCTCTCCTACAACTAAAAGGCTCTCCAATAAAGCGTGATCTGAGAAGACTCCTGGAGTGGTGGTCGTTTTTCCTCGCTGGTCGAGTAGGCGGTCACTACAACTGGTGCTGAAACCCGGGAACGAACCTGGGACGGGACCCGCGCGAGAGGCCGAATCGGAGCCAGAACTCAACACGCGGAGAGGAGACGTCGGTAAATATCCCCCGGTATGCTGTTCACTGTAGATTTAGGTATTTATTGGTTGCTTGCATTGCTTCTTCCCTTGTGGCTTGTCTTTTTGATGGTGCGCAGTTGCCTCGAGGAGGGAGGGTTTGATTTAATCCAGGAAGGACGCAAAGTACTAACGCAGCATCAGGATAGTCTATCAGAGTCAGCATACAGTAAGGGGGAGGAAAATAGGCCTAAAAGAAAAAGGGAAAAAAGACAAAAGGATCCTAAAGAATTAAAGCAAGAGGGGCTGCAGCCCTCACAAAAGGAGAAGGGTTTTAGGGAGGGGCTCTCGAGGAGACCCCCGCGCCCTTCTTTAAAAGCAAACCGGTTCTCAGCCCTACATGTGGAAGGGCGGGACCAAGAATATAGTAATCTTGTGAGTGACTCAGAGGAAGAAATGTTAGAGGAGGAGGGAGAGCAGCTCGATCCAGCTGATAGTGAAGAGTTAGAAGAGGCTGCGGCGGAGCACGTGGCAGACAGATATGGAGGGTGGCGCCCCCTAGGGGTGGGAGTACCGCAGCAGCCAGGGAGAGGAAACGGAGCTGCCCCTCACCCGTCGGCCCCCCCGCCGTGCCCGCCGGCAGGGAAGAGTCACTTTATAAAAGAAAAAACCTGGTCGTGATTAGCAGCCGCTTTCCCAGTCTTTGAGAATCCCATTACTGCTGAAAGAAATTTTGAGCCGGTTTCCTACTCCCAGTTAAAAGATTTAGTTGAGGCAGTCAGGACTTATGGAGTGACGGCCAATTATACCACTGCCTTGCTTCAAAGGCTAACTATTAATGCTATGATTCTGTGGGAGCAAAAACTGTTCAATATTTTCCTGAATTAGTGGCTAAACAGGCAATTTTGATCTGAGAAAAAAAATAAAAATAAAAAATAAATAAAAATAAAAAATAAAAAATAAAAAAGAGGCAATTTTGGGTATAAAGTATTGTTTAATGCATTTTGCAAAAATTCCAGATAAATTAATTATTCCATACACCCGTGAGCAAGTTGAAATTTTAGCAGCCACAATGGATATGTGGGCAATTCTTGTTTGCTCATTTCCAAATGTAATTGATAATCATTATCCTAAGCATCCTCTGCTTGCCATAGTTAACAAAAATTTAGTGTATTTTCCTGTTGTCACTTCAAAGGAGCCCTTGGTTGATGCTCTAACCATCTTTACCGATGGATCAAAATCTGGACAAGGTGCCTTTTTTGTTCAAGGACACAAGGTAGTCTTTAATTTTTGGCCGAATGTCCCACAGGCTGTTGAATGTTTAATTGTGCTTGAAGTTTTTAAAAGATTTGATCAACCTTTTAACTTATTTTCTGATTCATTATATGTTGTAAATGCCGTTGCTTCTCTTGAAGTTGCTGCTTCAGTTAAGCAGGCCAGTACAATTTCTAATGTTTTGTTACAGATTCAATCCCTTATCTTAAACAGAAAACATCCTTTTTATATTGGACATATTCGTGCCCACTCTATGTTGCCGGGCCCGATGGCAAAGTGTAATGATTTGGTGGACCAGGCAACTCGGGCTGTGGCTCTGGTTGCTGCTGATCCTGTAGAATTGGCAAAAGACTTTCATAGATTGTATCATGTACCTGCTAATACCCTTAGGAAAAGATATAATTTGTCCAGGCATGTGGCAAGAGATATTGTTAAAGCCTGTAAATCTTGTGTTACCTTTCTTCATCCTCCCCATGTGGGGGTAAACCCCAGGGGGTTGAGACCAAACGCCCTATGGCAAATGGATGTTACTCATCTGATGGAATTTGGTAAGTTGAAATATTTACATGTGTCTGTGGACACCTTTTCCGGTGTCATTCATGCCACACCTCTGGCAGGAGAAAAGGTGTCTCACGTCAGAATACACTGCTTAGAAGCTTGGGCAACTTGGGGAAAGCCCCTTAGACTCAAGACGGATAATGGCCCTGCTTATACTTCCCATGGTTTTCGCGCCTTTTGCGCACAAATGCAGGTTGCCCACACCACCGGATTGCCCTACAATCCTCAAGGACAAGGTATAGTGGAAAGAGCTAATAGAAGCATAAAAGAAATGCTTCAAAAACAAAAAGGGGGAGTTGCTGAGTCCGCGTCCCCCAGGGAAAGACTTTCTCTTGCGCTCTTTACCCTTAATTTTTTAATTCTAAATGACAACGATCAGTCTGCCGCAGATCGGCATATGACAAGAGACTCCATGGATACTAAAGACATGGTTATGTGGAAGGATGTTATTAATAATAAATGGTATGGACCGGATCCGGTAATAACGAGATCCAGGGGAGCTGTTTGTGTTTTTCCACAGAGTCAAGAAGTACCTCACTGGGTGCCAACGAGACTGACCAGGCCGGTGGAGACTGCAGAAAAACCCCCTCTTGAAGATGCAGCTGATCTTCTTGCTGTTAGCAACAGTGCTAATAGCAATCCCTGTGATAGCTAAACCAATGATGCTGTGGGCTGTTACAATTTACTGACTGGATTGCCTCTGTGGTGTCCTTTGTCAAAGAGCGGGTGGGAGTCGGAATGTTTTTAGCCTGCTGCTTGGGAGGATGCGTGGTCTGCCTATGGTTGGTCTGTCGCCTTCGAGCCCAAACCAGAAGGGACAAGGTTGTTATCTCGCAAGCATTAGCCACTTTGGAGAGTGGATCCTCACCCCAGATCTGGCTGTTGGCCCTAAGAGGCAGTTAAGCCTTACCATTCTGCATAGCCTTAGCACCCCGAGGGATCAGGGGATCCCATTGCACCGGGACAGGTATGCAATTTGCAATTTGGGACAGGGTGCCAGGCAAGTGCACTGCACTTGAGGGTACCATCTCCTCAAGAAGAGCATGCTGGGTAGCAAGTGGGTTGATGCCCAAGATCCCACCTCTGCAAAAAAGGCATCGGACGGGCCTGGTCATCACTGGGGAAGGCGCCCCTCAGGCGAAGGCCAGTGCAAGGTCCTCTCATTAATGTCTTAGACAGAGGCCCAACCTCTACTCTTACCTGTTGCCATAAAACAAAGAAGGGGGAACTGTAGGGAGCCGAGGCGAGACTCCGCCCACTCCCTTGCAGTTTTGAGGATTACCACTCCAGACGGTGCTTGGCGGGACGCCTGGGCTGTGCGCGTGCGCGAGCCCGGTAGTGTCCCCAGCTAATCCCATGACACCTGGTGACGGTAAAAGGCAGGCGACCAACAATAGAAAAGACCCGTGTTCGAATTCCCTATATAAGCGGCTGTGTTTTGGGTGCACGCTCTCTCGCGCCCAAGCTCTCCTACAACTAAAAGGCTCTCCAATAAAGCGTGATCTGAGAAGACTCCTGGAGTGGTGGTCGTTTTTCCTCGCTGGTCGAGTAGGCGGTCACTACAGTAAGATTGGAATCTGGAGGACCACTTGTGTGGGGAAGGATGTGGGACTCAGGGGGCCACTGTTGTTGGTACTCTCTTGGGACTCCCCTCTCCCTCTCTTATCCCTCAATCTTAGAAGAGAAACTTCAACTAAGGGTGTGGGAAGAGGGGGCAAGGGAATATTTTGGTGTGAACCAGATTTGTGTTTCATATTCATCCTAGCCCATACTTCCTATTTATCTGAGGAATGGCCATATGGGTTTGGGAGCGGGGAGAATCATCCTAGCTGAGAATGTGGCTTAGTGGTAGAGTGTTCGCCTAGCATGCCTGAAGCCCTGGGTTCTATTCCACACAGAAAAAGTGGAAGGGGAGGTGGGACCAGCCTTGATCAAAAAGAGCTCAGGGAGAGTGGCCAGGCCCTGAGTTCAAGCCTCAAGGCTGGAAGAACAAATATTTGTTTTTAGGCTTTTTTTTTTGGTTTGAAAACAATTTATTCCTTGTGATAAGCATAACATGGGTCTCTTTCCTGGCCACCAATGGGCCATTAGATGTCCCTTGAGTTTAGGCCAACTCCCTGCAGCCTCTGCCCTACCCTACCCCCAGTTTATCCTTCCCTTCACCCGGCAGATGGAGGCCTGAGAGAAAGCCACTTGGTCACCTATATCTGGTGGTTGCCAAGGCTTTTGAGAGTCAGTATGTCACATAGAGAGTCATCATCTGCATCAGTCTACAGGAGAAAGTGAGGGAGCATTCCTCCCCTGAGCCTGGGAGCTGTGGGCGGATCTGGATGTGGGGCATCTGGGGCAGGATGTGCTCCCTGGGGGAGTTCACTATGGGGTCGGGAACCCTGACCTCTCCTCTGACAATTTCCATGCTGTCTTCAAGTTGCAATTCTTCAAAACCTCTCTGCTCCTCCCTCATTTCACCCACCAGAGGCCCTGAGGCGTCTGAAGCAGTGTTGGTGGTGGGGGCTCAGCCTGTGCTGGCATAGGGAGACTGCTGTCTGTGCCTTCTTTTGGGAGGAGTGACAACAGCTCCCGCAGAACTCTCCTCTTCTCCAGCATCTCCTAGGACAGCAAGTGCATGCACTGGGCTTTCTCCCAAAACAGCTCATTCAGGACCAGCATCTGCTCTTTACATACCATGAGGGACTCCTCATAGTTCGGAGGTTTGCAGCAATGACCGCAGAAGCTGCTATCTCCAGCTCTGCCACATGCCACTCTGTAGCTTGCAGGCAGCTGGTGAGAACTTCGTGCTCCCTTTCTCTGTCACCAGTGGCTTGCTGCACTTGGGCCAGTGCACATTGTAAGTCGCTTTCTGATGAAACCAACCACTGTATGGGTGCCTCGTGGGTCTCTACCTCCATTTTTGGTGCTGCATGTATCTGGTCTATCTTCTCCCTCTCTTACTTCCATTGATCCTGTGGGTCTGTCTTTCCCTGCTTCAGTGGTTGGATATTGGCACAGAGTGCCTGGTTTCTTCTTTTCTGTTGTCCAGGGTGGGCACCACATGCAGGTAGCAACTCTGTGGATCCTTGGTGGTATTGGGACCCTTGACTCTCTGTACCCTGGTGGCTGTGACTGTGTCCAAAGGCAAGGTAGGCCCATGGTTGGCATCACCTTTGGCCTGACT
>NW_027203475.1:0-75456 GCF_024711535.1 Dipodomys merriami
ACACCAAAGTGTCAAAAAGTTGCTCTTTTGGTGAATTTATAAATTAATAGCATTAATTTGTTGTCAACTTTATTTAGATTATTCACATTATCATGTTACTTATGAACTGTTGAAATTAACTGTTAACTAAGTTCTAATTTTACCTTACATGAAAGAATATTTTAGGCAAATAGAATGCCAGAATCATTTGTGAATTTGTAAATTAAATCTTCTACTTAAAAACAATTTATAGTAACCTATAGAATATTAAATTACAAACAAAAATATTTATTTTAAATCTAAATTCTTATTTAGCGAGGTCTACAAAGTCCTACTTTAAATGAACTTTCCTATTCCTCTAGGCTTAAGCTTTTGAAATCCTTCATCATTTCTTTGGAATCTAACAGAATGATGGTTGCTTTTTCAAATTCTTGGTTGGGAATCATGCGCTCTTTTGCATCTAGTAATGTTCTGTAATGAAGACGACATTTAAACACAACTGAGGATTATATATGAGTTGCATTTCAATAGGAAACTTGACTTCTCAAAACATATTGACAAAATTAGCCCAAACTCCCAACTGTCTATTCCTTTCTGGCTTATTTTTTATTCTTTTCTTGGTTTGTTTTATTGAGACAAAATTATACTACCTATTCCACTGAAAGTATCACTATGTCATTCCACTCTCTAATCACCTGTCTTAGTCTGAGTGCTAGAATTCCTGGCTTGTATCACATTGTCCTACCATAGTTTTTTTATTTATTTAATCTAGATACAGACTAGCAATGCTGAACTTCTCCAATAATATTTTCCACTAGAGTGATGGCTCAGGCTGTTTATGCACTATTTTCAAAGATGTTCTAACATTTGACACAGGATATGAACATTTTCAAGTGCACTGAAGGGGTCTCTGATTCATTCCTCTCTGGATCTGATCCCTTTATTAATGATGACTTGAATTTCTTACTATCTCTGCTCCCACCTATGTAATATTCTCAAGCTTTTGGGGGAAATTTCACTTGAGGACTTTCTAATATTAAAAATTATCACTTGATTTTATTTTTACTCAGGACATATTTTCTAACTTTTCTACAGAATCTGAGAGTTGTTCCATATATGTCTTTGAACATATAAGTGCATCTGTGTATATGTGCATATTTGTATGTATATATGTATGCAAAAACCTCAAGCTCTTCTTCAGCAAACTTGCTCATAACTAGTATTCCATAACTTGAGACATTATTCTAATGCATCTTTTGGCTGGTTAATTATAGTGTTTTGCCCAAGCTAGATGCAAACTGAACTTCCCAGACTCTTTTACATTCTTAAGTTTTATTTCTCCAGGGGTATCATCTTTTGAACTGCAACCATTTTTGTGAGTGTAAAATCTAAACTGTTTCCCAGATTTTTAACTCGAGTTCATATAAGCATAGATGAACATACACATTACATATACTGAGGATACACTGTTAGAAATGTGATCCTAAGCAGGGTTCAAGTGGTTCACACCTGTAATCCTAGCTAATCAAGAGGCTGAGATCTGAGGATTGCAGTTCAAATCCAGCATGAGTAGGAAAGTTTCTGAGGCATTTGTCTCTAATTAACAACCAGAAAACTGGAAGTGGTGTGGGGTTCAAAGGTAGAGAAAAAGTTTTGAGCTGAAGAATAGAGGGACAGTGCCCAGGCCCGGAGTTCAGGCCCCACTACCATCAAAAAAAAAAAAAAAAGAAAGAAAAGAAAAGAAAAAGAAAAAGAAATGTAATCTTAGCCACTAGTTCATTGCTAGTAAAATTCCTGCTCTCGACATGGCCTTTTTTTCCAGTTAAGTCCATGGTCTTACATCTGAATTGCTTGGAACCAGCATTATTCTTCCATTCTACTTTTTACAAATTTGAATGATTAGCTATCATGATTTAGAGCTAGTAGAAGAAGGAGACTGGTCTCATCCTTTGTGTTCCACTTAGTAGTAATGCTTTCTCTATGTCACTCCCATAAATCTACATACTTGCCTTGGTTTATTATTTGAAAGTTGTCTTATTTGCAAAGTCTTCTATAGAGTATTGAACCATTATACTTAAATACAAAACTTCTCTTTCTCCTATTCCTATTGTTTCTCCTTCTGTTAACTTATGTACACTTGGGTAATAATGCACAATACAAACTGACAAAAAATATTTCTGAGAACCTTCTTCCCACTTAAAATAGGTCTTAATTTACAGAGCACTTAGGAAATTTGAATTTGATGTACTCCAGGATAATGTTTTACTTTTTCATGATTTTATTGTGAAAATGTTGGACAAAAGGGTTAGAGTTACATAAGTAAGTTAATGACTACATTATCTAACTAGCATTGTTAACTCCTCTTTTGTATTTCCCCTGCCATGCCTTTTCTCCCCACCACCCCAACTCTGCCCTCCTATCCCCAAGTTGTAAAGTTCGTTTTCAACATAGTGTTTTGTTCGTCTCATTGTTACAACAGGTCATACAGTATCCTTGTTTCACCATTTTATTTCCCTTCCCCTCCCCACATTAGAAAAATGTATGTGCAAGGTCACCGATATCAAACAGTGGAAATGGGTTATACCATGGAGGAAGAAAATAGAAGAGAAACAAAAAACCACATAATATATGTTAGATACATTAAAAACAATAGTAAGAAAGAAAAAAACAAGTTGTGTCGCTATTTTGGGGCTCATTTCACTTAACATAGTCTTATATGGCCATATGTACATGGATAATGTTTTATAAGCCATGTAAATTCTATATTTTCTCGTTGCTAAGTTGTCTCTGAAACACGTGTTACCTCATGCCCAAAGATGTCTTTGTGCTATTTCAATGAAGCCAGAAAACATTCACTTTGCCTGGAGCAGCACCGTAGATTGTTACTGAAGTAATTGGAAGGAACTTTTACAGGAAGTAGAAACTGAATCCAGGAGAGAAATTGAACATAGAGAAATGACAAAGTTCAAGTTAATATGTGCTGTCCTTTCACTGTACAAGAAAATAATCCAAGGCTTGAAGGAAACTCTGTCCCTGACTTTTTCGAGTTTGCTCTTTATTTATAAAACTTTCTGTAGACTTCTAGTTGAGAGTATTACAAAAGGAAACAATATTCCATTTGAAGGCCAGCATAGAAAAAATGGAAATAACATTGTTGTAAAATGTTCTACTGCAAAGAAACAAAGACACGGAGTTTTTAAAAAGTCTTATGCATGGATATTTAACTCCTGAGATGATTCTCTTGTAAAAGTCATATATCCATTCCTTTCTTCTGGTCCTGAGTTTGCAATATCAATAAGGATTCCAAAAAGCAGGATCCAGTGAGTATGATCAGCAAAAGGAGCCTCTTTTAAAACCAGTGCTTTAAGGATGGTTTCAAAGAAATATGTGGGGTTTTTTGTTTGCTTGTTTGTTTCTTTAGTTTGTGCTCCTTGTGGGGCTTGAACTCAGAGCCTGGACCCTGTCCCTGAACAATTGTCTTTTCTGCCCACCTGACCCCAAAGCTAGTACACTACTGCTTGAGCCAAAAGTCCACTTACGGATTTTTTGGTGTTTAATTAGAGATAAGAATTTGACAGATTATCCTGCCTGGGTTGACTTTGAACTGAGATAGTAAGAAAGCTAAGTGACGTCAACTGCATGGACTTCTCTTTGGAACCAAGAAATATTAGATGAAGATTATTATAAAGGTAATATTTGACCATTTTTAAAAGAAGAGAAAACATCCAGCAAAGAAGCCATAACTTAAATAATTCAGCAAAAGTAGGTGCTCTGAATCATATTGGAAAATTTTTTCTGCTTGGGAAGATAACTATTCACTTTGTAGTTCCTTTTGGGGAAGCTTAAAGTATATTTGACTTTTTTGTTTGTTGTGGGGCTTGAACTCTGATCCTGGGCACTGTTCCTCAGCTCTTGAGCACAAATTGAGTGCTCTACCAGTTTAGATACAGCACCACTTATTGATTTCTGATGGCTAATTGAAGATAAGTGTCTCATGTACCTTCCTGACCATGCTAGCTTTGAACCACAATCCTCTGGTCTCAACCTCTTGAATATCTAGGATGACAGGTGTGAGCCACCAGAACCCAGCTCATATTTGTATTTATGTGCACTTAATGACACTGTAGACAAATAATGGAAATTTGAATCAAATGATGACATTTCAGCTTTTCAGAAAATTTGAGGTAGCAATAAATATGTCCTCTTTTTCCATGTTGTTACATTAATGACTCATGAGCTATTGGACTCTTACTTTACCATCCTCTGATGTCTGTGGCGGTGGACTTAGTATAAATAAATGTTAGTAGAGAAATATAGAAAGACTGAGATTTTTAGAAAGCAATGGAAATCAGATAGGAAAGAAACATAGAATGGCATTCAATTTAACACACAGAGATTAAGAACTAGCCTAAGTGATATAGAATGCTAAAGGTAATGAGGAATAAGCTTGGTTCATAATTAGTTCTTCAATAATCAAATATGATTCCCTAGAAGAATTTCTGGTATAATTTAGTTATTATTATTGTGAGGTCTGTTCCTGGATGGCTAGCAGACTCCACCCTCCTCTCAGCAAAGTCTCCACCCAGTACCTGTGTTACCTAGGCAACTAGGACACCTGGAAGATGTCACATCTGCATCCTCTGAGGTCAATCTGAATTTGATGTGACCACACCTTTCTGCAACCATACCCTAGATAAGGCCTAGCGCAGGCCCAGAGGCCCTCTCTCTGCTCTTTTCTAGCTCTTTCTCAGCTCTTTCCTTCTCTTCTCTTTCCCAGCTCTCTTCTCTTTCCTAGCTCTCCCTTTCCCACTTCTTTCCCAGATGCTCTCTTTTCTAGCTCTTTTCTCTCTTTTCTAGCTCTTTTCTCTTTCCCAGCTCTCTCTTTCCCAGCTGTTTCTCTTTCCCAGATCTCCCAGCAATCTTTTCCAGGCCTTTCCCCACCACGTGGAGGACCATGATGGCCTGGTGCCAGCTGGAACGAAGAATAAACCTACTCCTTACCTGAATACCACGTGTATGGTGCTGTTCTTACTTGGCTATCTCTTTTTTAAAAAAAACTAACAGTTCTCATTTATTTCTTCCATCTGTATTTATTCCTTCACTTCTATCACAACTATTAATTAGCTGGTGCCTTTTTGGTGCCATACTGACCAAAAAGATTTCCAATTCTCACTTAGACGACCCTTCTCATTGTGATTAGCAGTGACTACTCAAAAGCCTGGTATCTTTGAATTTCCAGGATTAATATTCACCTGATATCTAAGCACATTCCTGACATGAATTGCCGTGACTTACTAACAAAATGTTTTTATTTCTCAACACAGCCTTCTAATATATGTAAAGTACATGAATTAAGAACTATTGTTATGCCATTATTGGAAGGAGCAATTATATATTTATAGGTTTTTTATTTGGCATTTACTAGCTAAAGAATTTTTTGCCAGTCCTGGGGCTTGAACTCAGGGCCAGGGAACTCTACCTGAGATTTTTCTTTTCTTTTCTTTTCTTTTTTCCTTAAGGCTTGCACTCTACCACTTGAGGCACAGCACCACTTCCTTTTCTGTTTATGTGGTACTGAGGAATTGAACCCATTATTTCTTGCATTCTAAGCAATCACTGTACCATGAAGCCAAATTCCCAGATCCCTAAATGACTTTCTTAATATGGCATTAATTTTTCATTCCATTACTATGTATTATAATTTAGGCTATGTGTTAGAAAAGGAAGTGGAAAACAATACTAAGTCCAGTAAGGCTAACATTCCTATCACATCCCTAAAGAAGTACAGTGTTAAGACCTGCAGGACTCATAGGGATGTTGTATGTTACATTATTATATATAAAAAAAACATAAAAATTCATCCCTGACATCCATAAAAATCTACTTACACTTTCAAGTTCAAGAGCCAAAAATCTAAACATTTTTATTGATTGGGTGTATTTCCTAGGAAGGAAGAAGGAAAATGTAGAAGGTGATGTTGGAAAAATATGTATATTGGCTCCTGGTCCACATTTTTTGCACTTTTAAAAAGTGCTACTGACAAACTCAAAATCTACTTTAATATGCTGTCTGCACAAAATGCAGAAAATGAAGACATTTATTCTGGTGGATAGTCACATATATTAACAAAATACAGTTCTGGAAAAAAAAGTTACCAGTATAAAGTATTGTCTATAAAATGGTTTCATGTCCTAGCAAAACAAAATGTAGTATTGAAATGATTAGTCCAGCTTTCTTTGAGATTTTATGCTGTCTCAGTATTAAGATGTTCTCTAATTCCAGTAACATGGAACATAGAAGATTTCTGTCCCATTGTCTGTGTCTAAGAGCTAATTTCTTTACCCTTACCGATAAAAATAGCATATTTCCAGAGGGAATCTTTTTTCAAATTATATACTGGAAGAATATAGCATGTAAAATTGAAGCAAAACTCAAACACAGCAAGAATTAGGTGAACATTAGTATGTGATATTAATATGTTAGTTTCTTACCATTCTTGTATGACTACAGCACATTAGAATTTAATACTAAACAAGTACTAAATAAATAGATAACACTTCCTGTTTGATGCTATTACATTTTTTAAATAAATAAGCATTCTCTATGTGATCACTTGAGGGGTTAACTCTTTCTATAAATGTGTTTAATCCCTCTAGAGTACTGTATCTAACAACCACAATCATTATCAAGAACTTGTGATTGAGATGAGAAAGAAATATCTAGATTTCTCACTTCTCTTTTCCTCTTCTCCTTTTTCTAGTGAGAATTCTCAGCCTTTCTCCAAATTCTCCTATTAATAAAGAAAGAATGACACATTGTGGATATCAAGCAAAAGGCTCCAAAGCCTGAATTTTATTCTTTCAGTAATAGATGAAATAAATCAGAGTGGCCCAAGGAAGAAGAAAAGCAAGATTTTTTCCCTTTCTGGCTTCAACAACAGAGACTGAACACAACTCTAAACATCTAATAAACAATTTTCCTTAGCTAATTTTTTAAAAATATTGTTTTTAATAAATAATAATTTTAACAATTAAAAATTTTCAAATATGTAGTAATTTGCTGTTTGCTTTTAGTAGGCATGAAATAAGACTGCATTAACATTGTGTGAGTTGAGAGGCTAAATTTTATCAGAATCGAAACAAAATGAAAAATATATGATGTGAAGAAAATTGCTTTTAGGTAAATTTTCAACACAGGGACATCTTTTTTCTTCTTTTCCTCTCCACACTTCAATAAGCAGTTCATGTAATTCAAATAGCTGTGTTTCTTTCAGAAATAGATTACACATAAACAAGTTAAAAGACGAGAAGGAGTATTGGTGGTGCATTCTTTAAAAATAGCAGTCAAAATAATAACAAAATAATAACAATCAAATGCTCTTGAAAAGAGAAGATTGTAAGCAGAATATACAAAAAGTGATAGTGCCAGCACTGCTTCAGGAGCTGCTGACTGATATTTAAGATTTCTAGTAAATGACAATTTTTAATCAGGATTAAATGCTTTCAGGAACCAAATTTTTTCTAGTTATATTTTATTGAAGGAATATGATGTTCAAAATTAATGAAAGGGTAACAGGTTATAACCTGTAGAAAGAATGCTTACACACTCATTGTGATAGGCAGTAAAATACCTTCCCAAAATATCTATAGTCCTGAAATATCTAATCAATCAAATGTAGATTTACATTTTATATATAAGTTTGTAAAACAATCACCTTTCATTGCCCAAGGAACACAAATTTGAATAATTATCAGATGGGCAAAGTATACTCAAAAGTCACAGTTGTAGTTCCAAAGGGACATCATTAGGTAAGAAACATCAGAAAGATGTAAAGATGCTACATTAGAAGGTTAAGAAAAAGACAAGAACAAACATACTGAAGTTTCTGGGAAGCGGAACAGGAAGTATATGCCTTTTCCACTAGATTCACCTGAAAAATATTTTAGCTCTGTAGGAGGCTCTATTTTAATCTGGTGAGAGTTATTTTAGATTTCTGTCCTTTAGAAATGTAAATGATAAATACGGATTATTCAAGACAATTATCTTGTAAAAATATTTTACAGCAGATTTGGTGTAGTAAGCTAAATCAACCACAGCCTTTTCCTGATGCAACTACAAGGATACCACGAATCCTAGTTTCTGAGAATAAGAAAAAGTTGCCACCAGCTTTTTACACATGTAAGATGTACATACTACTAAGGGCCTTGCATTAATGAAGTCTTGAATTCCTAAATAATATTTAAACAAGAAGCTCCCTATCTTCATTTTCATATTTGGGGATCACTAAGTACCAAAGTTATGTGGAAGGCTAGGGTAAGAATAAAGAAATGAAATATGTCTCCTGTTATTATAAAGATAAATTATGTTATTTTGATTTACAGTTTCCAAGATAATAAAAAATAAAGTAAAACCGAAACGGTAACTCAATCTTTTCTCCTTCCTAACTTTCGAACAGAAATTAGAGAATCCAGTAAAGATAAGCAATCCCAGGATAGTATAGGATGTTATAGGATCACCGGATGGTGAAAAAGAAGTTAACAAAAATGGGTTCCATGGAACAATGGGAAAAAATATCTACACCTACAGATTGTGATATAGCTAGAAAATAGTTTGCCCTATGCTAAGTCTTTGACATTTTAGCTACTTTCATCTCTTAGGAAATGACTTTATTAATACTCAAGGGTTTGCAGCTTACAACCCAGCAACAAATAATGCTTCTAAATGCAAACAAGCATGATACTAAGAGTAACCAAGGCTACTTGCATTGCTATAGCTGATAAAGTAGAATGATCTTGGGGAATAGTCAAGCAATCTTGAACTTTTTCATACCTTTCTTCTTCTCCAACACAAGAAGTCCTAGTCTAGATATGTAAAATTTCAATAAAAGATTTTTATATTTTCTATCGTTCACATTAAAGCAAATACACTTTTCCTCTTTGCAAGCCTGATTTTGAACGAGTCAGACGCTCACCATATTTTATAGACAAACGTTTTACTGCTTTGGCTTAGGTGTTTTCTTTCCTTTGGTTGTTGCTCTCTATTATTTTGGCAACTACATAGAAAAAAAAGATAAATCCATTTTACTTATGTTGGATTGTTCAAAGTCTAGCTGTCTTCAGTTTTCTGTTCCCTTCTTCACTGTTAATTGAAGTTTAATTATTGCTCTTTAAATGATAACAAAAACGTGATACTTTAACGTATATTCTCATTGAAACCAGTGAATACAGGAGTGTAGACGATTGTTTTATAATTGTTTCAAATATTTTCCTTGGCTATTTTCATTATTCCCTTTGATCCTGTCTTCTAATCAGGAACACAAGGTTACACAAAAGAGCTTCCTAAGGAATAGCATGTTAGGCAGAAAAAAACAGATATATAATTAAAGGTTTTCATCTCTTAAGAGACTGAAAAGCTCAGAAGACATTGTGTTATTACTTGTACAGTTAAGATGACTTGAATATTTTGGTTCTTAAACTAAGTGAAATGCATGTAAAATATTACAGTTGTTCCAAAAAATGATTACAGTTTATATTTTTCTGATTCAATGAGATGAAACCTCTTACAAGGTTGGAGGGCATATTTATTTTAGGGTAGAAGGGTTAATCTTAGAAAGCCAAGGGAGTTTCCTAAAACAACACTGCCTATCACATATCAGTTAATTATATTTATGGCATATAAGTATATAAACATACAAATATGAATTGAGTGAGAAATGTGTGATTTACACAATTGATTCAATGACATTTAAAACCAGAGTTCACTTCTCTACGTTTATTTAAACTAGTATATCTAGTGAGGATTTAAAGGTTTTTATAATACATATTTTAACATTTATCCCAAAATATTAGTTTATTTGTAACTGTTTATTTTTAATTTTTGTTGGTCATGGAGCTTGAAATCTTGACCTGGACGATGTCGGTCAGGTCTTCAGCTCAAGACTAGTGATCTACCACTTGAGCCACAGCCAGTTTTCTGGTGGGTCATTGGAGATAAGAGTCTCATGGTCTTTCCTGCCTAGGCTGGCTTTGAACCATGATTCTCACCTCTCAGCCTCCTTAGTAAATAGCGTTACAAATATGAGCCATTGGAGCCTAGCAACATAATTATTTTTTACACATTTATGAAATATGGAGTGATATTCCCATTCATTTATATGTTGTTTAATGATCAAGCCACATCATATCCATTAATTTCTGCATGTAACATTTCTTTATGGGGAGAATGCTCAAAAAGTTATTTTCTGACTGTGATGAAATATCTATTCTTAAGTATAATCACTTTGCTTCTTGTAGTATTAAATTAATATATTTACTTTTATTCATGGAAGCTTGCTAATTAAAGTTATATAAAACATGAATTGTAAAGTGAAAGAATTCATAGTTCCTTTGCTTGTTTAAAGAAAATAATTATGCATTTTTTCAATTATATTTCTTTGGGAATGTGTAGCATTCATTGATTTAACTGTTAAAATTGATAAGAGTTACATTATATCAAGTAGATTCAAACTTGTATTTGAAAATTACACACTTAACACAAATAGACTTCACTTTCTTCTAAGACATAATTAAAATAATAGGATAGCAAAGCTTGGTGTTAGTTGTTCATGTATAGAATCATAGAAACTCAGGAAGCTAACAGCTGAATATTTTAGCTCAATATCAGTACAAGCAGACAAAAATGTGAAAATTTATCTTCAATTATCCAGCAGGAGGCAGAAGGTGAGGATGTGGCTCAAGGAATAGCGTGTCATCAGCCCTGAGCAAAAAATACAAGGGAGACCATTAAACATTGTGTTCAAGCACTAAAAATGGCATATACACAAAAGACAACAACACAAAAATAGTATGAGCATCAGTAATGAAGACAAAATAGTAGAAAAGATCATGAGAAATGTTGTGAAAACATCTGGAAGACAGAAATTATTAGACAGAATTTTGATTCATGAGAGGTAAAAGTCACAGTATAATTTGGACAATCTAATTGTAGTCATATGTGTTGAAACATGGCTATTGGGTAACATGTGAAAGAGCAGACTGGATTACCTGACATATCAGACTTCATCTGTAACTATGCATTATCTCACTCTGCAAAAATCTAAAATCGTGCTTGTTAATTTAAAAAGAACCTCATGTTAGAGACTGTTTGGTCCACAAAGAATGGGGTCCTTATTTTGAGGCTTCAGACCAGTGCTTTTTTTTTTTATAACCACACCTGTTTTACCCCTCTTCCCTGGTGCAGCTATACCTTACTAAGCTGGCACCAAGCCAAGGCTTTGAACTAGACCCCCCTGCCTTTTTACATTTAGAAGTATTATTTGTTGCTGGGTTATAAGCTGCAAACCCTTGAGTATTAATAAAGTCATTTCCTAAGAGATGACAGTAGCTGTGTAAACAAACCTAAAATGTCAAAGACTTAGGATAGTGAAAACTAATTTCTAGCTATATAACAATCTGTAGGTGTAGATTTTGTTTCCCATTGTTCCATGGGACCCATTTTTGTTAACAAATCGTATTCTGCTGTCTTTTCATAAGAAATCATAGAGGTGATTTTTTTGCCTCTTACTCAATTATATCTAATATTTTAAAGTAGATTTGTCCTAATATAATATTAATTTAATCAATCATTTCATTAGGGCGATGTTGGTCTGATTTTTTTTTCCAGTAAATCTTATCGCTTACAATAAATGAGAACATGTTGTTTCAGTATCCTATTAATATCACAAAATACATTATAAAATTAACTTAAAAGGAGGAAAGATAAATCTTGACTTCTGATTTTATACATTTCATTGTATGTTTCTTATCCTCATTGCTTTGGATTGCTGGTGGCACAGTACCCCATGTCAGGAACATGTGATGGATTATTTGTATTCATGGAAGCGAGGAAGTAAAGAAGAGGTGGAATAGGAGTGGAGGAAGGGAGAAAGAGGAGCAGGGGAAGAGGGAGAGGGAGAAGGAAAAGGAGAAAGAGAATTAAAAGAAGGAAGAGGAAAAGGACTTTGATGTTAACATCCTCTTTGATCACAAGTTCTCAGTCACCAAATCTTTATGACTATGCCCATTTGAAAGGGTTCACCTCTTTATGGCAACATAGTGAAAGGTAGTTATTAATCCCAATCCTTTTTGATTTCAGATTTAATTTATTGCGTGGTGGATAGATACATCTATACAATTGTGATAACTTCTGTTCCTAAATATTTACATAACTTAATCAGAGAAGCTATTTGGCATAAAGGTGGTTGGGTTATACAATTGCTGGAGAAATGAATGGAATATTTAGAGTACAAATGCTTTTAATTTGACAGATAAGGAAGCTTCAAGAGATTTCATTTTTGACCTTCAAAAATGACTATTTCATCTAACTAATAATGACTTGAATTTTTCATAATTTTATGGCATTTCCATTCAAGTGTGTGTCATCTTTAGTGAGGTTCTTTCTTTCTAGTTGAAGTAACAATAAATATTATCATGATCATTTATTTTTTAGTTATTCTATAGAGAGTAGCTATTCAAAAATAAGTTCTATTAAAGGCTGTTGGAATAATAGGATAACTGATGGAATATCGTTCTTTAGTTATCTCATTGAGATTGATTCATTTTTAAAATCACTATTGACATAAAATACATGAAATTCAGTGTTTCTCTGAAATGACTTGTTATTCAAACCTGAGAAATACATGACAAGTAACTGAGATTTTTATATACCCCAAAATTTATGAATCTACTTTTTTCTGTCAAATATAGCTTATGTTTAAAGAAAAAGAAAATTATGTGACCAAAGTATATAATATTTAATGCAATGTAAAATTGCTTCATTCAGCCTGACAGAGCCTGTTGCTTTTAGTTTACATGAGAAATTTGATTGATTCTTTTTCGCTTTTGAATAATAGAATGTTTCAATTTGTCCAAAGATTCTGTCATCTAAACCTTTGAGTATATATTTTTTTCATAAAAATGAAAACTAGTTTTCACACTGCACGTTCAAGTTTAATAACTAAATAAATAACTAAACGATAATTTGTTAAATGGAGCCTCTAAAATTCAAATAATATGGAATTTAATTTATTCTTACACATATTAAATCTGTGCTAAGTGAAGGTGTCTCAAGTTTGTAATCCTTGCTACTCAGGAAGCTGCGGTTCAAAGCCCAAACACATCACAACACACACAAATATCACACGCAAATCATAACACACACATACACACACACACACACACACACACACACACACAAACACACACAAAGCCAAAAATGGAATTCTGGCTCAAATGATAGAGAAATATCTTTGAGGGAAAAAAGAAACTAAGTTAGAGGTCTTGAGTTAGAATCACAAGAACAACACACACATACACAATATTATGTCTAAATTCTTATTTTTGTTTGAAGAAATAAACAATATCATGAAAAGTAATATTTGTTGCATATCTTACAACGGTTGTGAAATTGTTTTTAGTATAATTTGTCAAAATATAACAGGATATTTAAATTAATATTAATCTAGTTATATTTATAATTACTAATAATTCCTTGGAGTACAACAGTTGGTATATTTTCTATAGCCATAAGAAATATTCTCAGTAAAAGAAAGAAAGGAAGAAAGAAAGAAAGAAAGAAAGAAAGAAAGAAAGAAAGAAAGAAAGAAAGAAAGAAAGAAAGAAAGAAAGAAAGGAAGGAAGGAAGAAAGGAAGAAAGGAAAAAAGAGAGAGTAGGGATGGAAGGAAGGAGGGAGAAAGGAAAGAAGTAAAGAAGGAAGGAAGAAAAAAAGGAAGGAAGGAAGAAATGAAGGAACAAAGGAAGGAAAGGAGGGTGAAAGGAAGAGGCAAAACTAATTTCTAAAATCTGCTATTAGTCCAACAGAAACTCCATGTAATTAACCCTTTAGTAAATTCAAGTTTGCAATTTTCACTTCTTTGCATGTTCTCCATGCATGAATGAAACTAACGAATAGAGGATCATGAATAACAAAGTGAATCTGTTTGCATCTGTAGTAATATGCATGCAAATCTTTCCCTTATTGTCTATACATTGCAAACAATTTACTCTTATAAATATTCTAAAAATTATAAATAATCTAAAAATTGATGTAACCAACGAATGTCAATGTATTATATAATGTGAATATTAGCATTTTAGTGCTATTAACGTTACACTCTTCATGTTATATTAATTACAAAAAATTTATTATGTATTTTATCAGAGAAATTAATATCCTCTGATTGTGATGTCTGTGAAAGTCCTAATAGTAGAAAGTAATTAAAATCAAATGATATCTGTATTTGTTGGCTCAATCAAATATTTCTGAAAGCAATTAACTCATCAGAGATTCTTCAAATACATCAGAAGGGCCTTAGAAAGGCTGTACAATGTTTACATAGTTACCTATGATGTGATTCAAGAGCCATTAAACTATCATACTTCACTTTGCCATCACTATAATTATTCCCATTTTAAGAAGAATCATCCACATAAGTCAAATGATATAAGCTTGTCCTTAAGTTATTATCTTCTATGAAATAATATCCAAATGATATACTACCCTAAGTTAAAGCAAAAGTTGCAAAGTGTATTGGACGATGTAACTCCTTTCAGATACACATGTTGAAATTCTATTCCCCTGTCTGGTGTCATTAGAATCAACCTTTTAGAGATGACCCTGCAATAATAATCCTGATTAAGGAAGCCCAATATAATTACACTGCCTTATGAATGTCCAGCAAATAAATATAATGAACCAGAAAGTGAACCCCAATGAGAAAAGGAATTGCTTGGAACAACCATTTTTATAATCAATGTTCAAGCTTCTAGAGTATGGGTAATATATTGCTTTTTATTTTATGCCACTTACTTTGAAGAATTCTCTTATAAATATCACAAATTTTGATAAAAATATTTATAATATTTTATTATTTGAATTTTATTCTCCAAGACTCCAGGTTAGAAATATTTTTAAATTGGAATTGAATTGAGGTTCAACTCTATTCAACTATCATAATTAAGATTCAAAAAGTTTTTATCTTTAAGTAGTTGTACAAAGGATTTGCCATTCACTGAAACAGTATATGGGATACAGTGTATCTTGATCAATATCACCCCTTTCAACATTCTCATCCACCCCTCCCACTCAAGCCCAATTCTTACGTATGTCAATATTTTGTTATGGAATTACTTGCCATTAAACAAAGCAGTTTATATGTACAATGCACCTGGAATTGTGTTATGACTTTAACATCTCCACCCCCTTTTCACACTACTCCTTCCTTTGTATATTTCAATTCTGGGAATTATACAATGGATTGTTGTCTGTATTCTATCCTTTTCCTCTTCAATTTCCTACCCCTCTCACATTGCTCCCCACTGTCCTCTCTTGCAGTACACATTTACTGCTATTTATTTCGCTGGGCTTTGAAAGTCTTTAAAGAGAATTATAGTATTTTCATTCTCCATGGACTATGACATTTCAGATAATTCATTTGTACCTCCTTGCATCCCGTAAGTGGAATTGCTGGATAATAGGTAGCTCTCTATTCAGTTTTGTGAGCAACTTCCATAGTTTTTTCCAAAGTGATTGAACAAGATTACAGTCTCACCAAAAATGAAATAGAGTTTCCTTTGGGCCACAGCCATATCAGTATCTGTGATTGTTCATTTTTTCATAATGAAATTGTAACAGGGTTGAGATGAGTCTCAGTGTTGTTTGGATTTGCATTTCTTTTATGCAGAGAGATGTGTCTATTTGTTATTCTTACTTCTTTTTAGAAGTTATCTTTAAGTAATTAACCATATATTAATTGGGTTTTTCTTTATTTGAGGGTTTATTGTTGTTGGGTTTAACTTTTTCATTTCTAAATATGGGTTAGTTATGAAAACCCTTGTCTGATGATTAGCTAGTAAAATTCTTCTTCCATTCTGTTCTCTTTCTATATATCCTGCTAACTTTTCCTTTGCCATGACGAAACTTTTCAGTTTGATGCAATTCTATTGATTCAGATAGAATAATATTACGCCATTCATAAGGAAATGGAAAGACATAGAACAAACATATTAAGTGAAGAAAGACACACTCAAAGAAATATAGGTTGCCTGATTTCCCTCACTTGTTTTATTAGAATGTGCCTCTAATTCTACAAGTAAACACACTTGGATGGTAAAAGAGAAAACATTACACTTGCACATGATAAATTATATGGGATTTTATACATGTATACAGTGAGATCAAAGAAGGATGCCCTTTGTAGAGGATCACAAAAGCTCAATAGTTACATGAATATTATCATATAAAATAATGTTCATCAAAATGATCTCCAATAAATGATAATGAAAGATTTTTTTTATTGGTTTGCTTTTTCCTCCTTTCTTCTGACGCTGGTTTTTCTTTCTGCACCTTTGGTCTTATATGTAAGATTTCAAAGGGCAAGGGGGAGCAGAAATGGTGGGACAAAGGGTGAACAAATGCAGCAGTGCTACTCAATAGACACTACATTAAAAATGAACTATACAACTTATAGGGGAAGGAGGTTGAAAGGGAAAAGCTGGGAGAACATTAAGGAAGAGGTGACACTTCAAAAAGAAATGTGCTCATTATCTGACTTATGTAATTGTAACCCTTCGGTACATCATCTTTAAAAATTAAAAATGGACCTCATAAACAGGCCAGAGTAGCTATACTAATAATAGATAAAATAGGCTTTAAATTAAAAGTGGTATGAAGGTAAAAAGAGACAAAGGAAGACATTACATATTGGTAAAGAAAACTATCCATTAGGAGGATATAACAATTCTAAATATCAATGCCATGAATCCTAGAGCTCCCAAATTTATCAGACAAATACTACTTACCCTAAAAACATGTATACCTCCAAACACATTGTTGGTTGCTGGAACACATCATTCTTACCTCTGGACAGGCCAGCCAGGTAAAAACTTAGCAAAAAAACTTCAGTGCTAAATAACTGTATTGGCAAACCATACCTAACAGATATCTACAGAATATTTCATCTAGCAGTGTCACAATATATATTCCTTTCAGCAGCCCACAGAACGTTCTCCAAAATAGATCATATCTTAGATCACAAGGAAAATCTGTGAAAATTCAAAAAAAAGGAATTTACTCCTTGTACTCTGTCAGCCCATGATGGGACCAAATGAGATCTCGACATCAAAAGGCATCACAGAAAATTCTGAAACACAGAGACTGAATAACACATTGCTAAATCATCAGTGAGTTACTGATGAGATATGGAGGGAAGTTCCAACGTTTATAAAATTCAGTGGAAGTGAAACAGACAAAATGCTACCTCCTCTGGGATACAACAGCACTGGCAATACTCAAGGAAAATTTATATCTTTGAGTGTGTACATCAACAAATCAGAAGAATGTTGAATCAGCACTAGGAACTTGAAAAACAGGAACAAGCCAAAACAAAAACCAGTAGACAGAAATAATACAAATTAGAATAAAGAAATAAATGAATCAGAGTCTCAAAAACCATACAGACAATCATAATTGACTTATCATCTAGTAGCTGACAACTTCTCCCAATGAGCTCACAACTTCTCCCAATGAATGTCAATGTATCTGTTTTCAGAGATAGACTCAACCAGCCCAAACCAGTGAACAAAGCAAACTATTAGGATTCTAAGAAACAACATTTTCTTGGCCTTTAAATAAATTTAGTCTGGTATTATTAAGGTGATTTATAGCGGGATTAAAATTACATGAGTCAGGTAATGAGTACATTTCTTTTTATAAAATGTCTTCAGTTCCCTCACTTGTTCCCAGTACTACCTTCCTGTCCCTACCCGTGTGTTAAATAGTTCACTTTTATCAATGTTCAATGAACTCCACTGCTGCAATTTTTCCCTAAAGCTCTGTGCTCACCCCTACCTTCCTGAAGACATACAATGAATATACCAGGCATGAGGTAAAGCCTATAGAATCATCATAAACTATAAACAATAACAATGAACACAAAACCAAAAAGGAGTTTTTTGTTTCCATATCACATACTTTGTTTCAGTATATATATTATATAAATATAATTATTTTTATTATAAAATCAATTCAGAAATTGAGGAGTGATAACGTAATTTTGCTTTCTATTTAATAATGCTTTATATTCTAACATTAAAGATGTAAGTAACACAATTGAAGTCCTATGAAATTTGAAGGTTTTGATTTAAAGTTATATTTTCAAAAATTCTAATAGTTCCATTTCAGCAACCAAAATGAAAAACAGGAATGTTTTATCCTCAAGAATGTCATTATTTCATGTGCAAAAAACTTCAATAAGTGTAATATTAATGTAGTGGAAATAAGAAAAAAAATACTTATGCAATGCATCAATTCCATAGATTATGAGATGTATTGATAAAATTAAACTTGTTTTAAGTAGATTACTTAAGACATGAAGCAAGTGATAATTTTCTTTTCTAGGTGGAGTTGATATAGAAATCAAAGCCCAAAGATTAGAGAGTCCTGTGTGCTTGATGCATGGCAATTTACACATATGCTTGTCTCATCTCAAAGTTATTTTAAAATAACTGTGAACAGGAGTAGAATGAAAAGAATCACTCAAATGTTTACTTTTATTTTGTGACTAAATATGCCTTTTTATATGTATTTTATTTCAAAAATCTGGTAAATTTATTTAAGTCACACCCACAATAATGAGAAATAAACAGCCCCACACTCCTTAAAAGACAATCAATAAAAAAGGAAACAATAAAGAAAAAAATGAACCTCATTTTGAACGTGGTCTTTTATATTGTGGTGCTTTATAACTGTGGATTATATGACTATCTCATGAGTCTGGGCTTGAATCACTAGGGAGGGTTGCTGGAAGAAAATTTCAAAATCTAGAGCAGCTAACACAGCTGTGCTGTTGTTTGTGGGTTTCACTACAGAAGCAGCAGGGTATATGATGTACAAAGGAAATGATTCCAGTGTTTTACAGGCCAGAATGTGATGAAAAGCATACTTTCATCTTCTTAGATGAAATAAGAAGACCACACTTTAAAAGATTACTAAACGATCAGCCCTTTAAATAGCATTGCCATCTTTTAGGCACTCCAGATAAGTCAAGTCCTTCATCTCCCCACAAACATTACTGCCATTCACAATCATTGCTAAGGTGAATATCCAGTTCTTTTTCACATTTCAAATGGTTTAGGAGCAATATAAACAATAATACAAGTTGTTGAGTAAAGTTAATTTAGAATCAGTAAACAAATCAGATTCAACTCTATAGCATAACCTTTAGGAAAAATGAATTAAGGAATATGGCATATCCTTTGTAATTTAATATTAGACATTAGGGCAAAATGCCAGAAACAGACTCTGCAAGAAGGAAAGAGAAGTCTTTGATATGATATATTAAAGGTTAACTAGGGGAAAGTAATTTTACCTAAAGTTTCTATTATATGATAACATATTTTTGTCTACTAATCAGAGAGACTCAAAAAGATTTTTAATTATGATATGAAAAATGCATCATCATGAATGAATGAAATCACGGAGTAGATGGCTCATTATTCTCATTATTTTGAAGGATCTGGTGTTTTTGTTTGTGTGGAAGTATGAATGTATTTTATGTCTGGGGAGGAAAGTTTGATTATTAGATCATTGTGTGATATCCAATGTCAGGAACCTAACATGAGTTAAAGTGGTAAATATGTATGTGTATGTGTGTGTGTGTGTGTGTGTGTGTGTGTGTGTGTGTGTGTGTGTGTGAGTGTGTGTGTGTGTGTGTGTGTGTGTGTGTGTGTGTGTGTGTGTGTGTGTGTGTGTCTGTCATTCGTGGGGCTTGATCTCTGGGCCTGGGCGCTGTCCCTCAGCTCCACAGCTCAAGGCTAGTGCTCTACCACTTGAGCCACGGTACCACTTCCAGAAGCTATTATTCTTGTCACGAAAGGACTTCACATTGACAGGTATAATTACAAGAAGTAAAACGACAAATATTCACAGTGGCACAAAAATCCCTTAGGTGCCTAGCAAGACAGCACGTTTTTCCAGACACTGCATGTGGTATGAGGGTTTTGCAAACAAAGCTACCATAGAAGATGTTGGACCCTAAACAAAACTGACAATTGCATAAACCCAGTCCTCTGTGACAGATTAAGCAAGGCCTATCTTGGAGATTCTTGTTAGGGACTTGATGAAAATTTTATAGTATAGTTGTTATTACAGAACTCTTTTACACCTGTCCCTCAGCCATTAACTATATTTAACATAGTTTCTTTTGCTATAACATATTTTTTTGGCTCAGGAAACTCTTTTTTGTTTGTGAAAACTTGGTTGTTCACAACATAGACATGAGTCTTTTAAACCTTTTGAAATTGCTGTTTGCATATAATTCTATGAGATATGCTACTCTTTGTCATTTCATAGGAATAAACTTACTTTGATTCAAACCTGGACAGCAGCTAGCTTGTTCTCCCTCCTAGAAATCCATCTGTGTAGATTTCTTTACATGTAAACAGACCCTCATTTGCTTGCAAAAGTCTGTCAGTGAGTCAAACCTAATTCACCCAATGAGGTGAATTCCTTTCACATGCTTCCTTTACATTAAAAATACAAACAATTTTTACATTTTGTTGAACATTAAAAATGTTCAACAATGTGCATACTTTTTAATGTGTAGTGTGATTCCTATTTTCCATAATGTGAAACAAACAGAGAAATCAGTTTAAGATGTGAAAGAGCCTTTCAAACAGTCTTTGACCTTGAAAATTTTCCTGAGTATGAATTTTTGGAGAAATATCCCTTTTCAAAGATAAAGGACTCATTTTCTTATGTTGTGCTGGTACTCAGGTTTGAACTCCCGGCCTTGCGCACTACCTGTGTAAGGTCTGCTCGTGGATGGAGAGCAGATTCTATCCTACTTGCAGTAAAGTCTCCGCCCAATAACTTTGTTCCCTAGGCAACTGGCACACCTGGAAGATGTCACATCTGCATCTGCTGAGGTCACATCTGAATTTGATGTGGCCACACCTATCTTCACCCATCCCCTAGACAAGGCCTAGCCCATGCCCAGACGTGCTCTTTCCCAGGGTTTTCCTAAGTCTTTCCCAGGCCTTTTCCAGCCACGTGGAGGACCAACATGGCCTGGTGCCAGTGGGATTGATGAATAAACCTACTCTTTACCTTAATACCACATTTGTGGTGTGGTTCTTACTCAGCAACATCTTTTTAAAAACATAACATAAATGGTGCCATTTGAACCCTGGAAAGGCTTAAAATCATGATAGGAGGTGGGATTCTTCTCCTTTTTTTTCTTTCTTTTGCCTGTTTTTTCCCTTTTTTGCTCTGAGGAATACTACAGTTCTGAAGGGCTTTTGGAAACTGGTCTGTCTACTGTGGACAAAGTGAATCAATTCCTTGCTGGCCTCTGCATCCACCTCCATGCTTGTACCTTTTGGTGAGTGAACTACTCTCTAAGGGTTCTAAGTCGCTCAGTCTCCCTCCAAATGTGGTTCCACGCTGAAAGAACCTGCTAGGCCTTTAACTGAAAGCCCAGTCACGTCTGGAGCTGAGGGCACTTGACTCTGGTTGCTTTGCCACTCCCCCCTAGAGGGCTCAGTGGTAAGTTGTGGGGCCACTTCCATCCGATAAGCCCACCTTCACTCACTGATTACTTTTCTCTCCTACACCCTTAATGGGGAGCTGTGTGTAACTCCAGTGCCTTGAAACCCCTCTGAAATGCCTCTTGCACTCCCTGGATAGCCAGAGCACTTATTTTTTAGTCTCTTCTCAGATTTAGACAATTTTTGCCTCTGCAATGGTAAACGGTCAGAAGTCTGTTCACTTTCAGGATCTCTTTGCTCTCTGCTAATCATGTCCAACTTCGTGTATCTCTCCCTTTCTTTTATACAACTTTTTGGATTGTGCCCTGAAGTGTGTAATGAGAGTTGGGTCCCGAGGACCTCCTCTAGCGTCCCTATCAAAGCCTAGCCAATCTAGGCTTCATCTATTTGTTCAGGCTTTCTTTGCATTTTTTCAGAAATTCACCATCGTGAGTTTGCCATCTTGGCCACATGGTGGGTTCAGGGTTTGTTCCTATCTGACCCACACCTTTCCACCAAGTTTACTACTCCTCCATCCATCTATTCTATTGTAACTTGCTATCAAGTTGCTCTTTTCTCAGACCCTGGTAACTGAGGCCCAAATATCTGATGTGCTTTGTTAGCAAAGATGTCTAAATATTAATGTAAAAAATTTTAGATTTTGAGTTTTGCCTTTTTGGTTTTGTGTTATGTATTCTAGTACTGACTACATGATTCTAAAATATTGGGTATATCTGTGCTAAGATTCTCACATCTAACGAGTTTTGTCATTGCAGGATATTACTTGGTCAATTCTTGGTAAGGACCAGGTAAACTCTACTTATTCTATTTGATCTCCATGTTATTTAATTGGAAATAATAAAGAGTTTTCGTGACAAAGATTGCAATTCAAAGCAAACTGGGGCTAAAAAAATCCCTAAGACTCCATCTCCCAACTAACTTGCAAAGAGCCATGCTGGAAGTATGGCTGAAGATTCTTAACTCTAACCAGCCAAACCCTGGAAGTGGTACTGTAACTCAAAATGGTAGAGCACTAGCCTTGAGCAGAAGTGATCAGGCACAGTGCCCAGGCCTTGAGTTCAAATCTCGATGAATACTCACTGAGACAAGTCATCCCAGAAACGAGCACCTAGACTCAGCCAGTCTGGGGAACAAGGGACTATGGAGAGGAGTAAGAGGAGATGATGTCATATCAGCCATTTTGTGCCTGCCCTTTCAAAATTAACCAGAGCCAGGATGAATATAAGTTAGAAGCCTACCATTTAATGTTCATACCTGTTTACCTTTTAACTTTATGGGAATTCACATTCTTGCCTTTGTTACCTGAATCCTCCTCTACCTAATCACCAGATAGGGACATTTCTACCAACATTTTTCAGCCCCAAGTCCTTCCACGTTCCATTTATTTGCTCTCTAATAATTTCTTCCAGCCCCTCAATGCCTCATGAGACTTTCTCTAGACTTCATCCAAGAGACTTGCCTCTGCCAGACTTTAACAAAGGACTCACACTCACCAAGGCACAGCTGCAGCTCACTGCCTTCTCTGGGATGGGACCAAATTCCAGCCCTTTACCCCTAATTTCGACACACCTCGTCAGCAGGAATTAGCCAGAGAGGATCCACACCCTATTTCATGATTATTAAAAGGCTGGAATATAAGGTCTGCTTCTGGATAGAGAGCAGATTCCACCCTCCTCCAAGCAAAGTCTCCTCCCAGTACCTGCGTCACCTAGGCAACTGGCACTCCTGGAAAATATCACATCTGCATCTGCTGAGGTCATATCTGAAAGTGATGTGGCCTCTCCTTTCTCCACCCATACCCTAGATAAGGCCTAGCCCAGCCCTAGATGCTCTCTTTCTCAGGTCTTTTCCAGGTCTTTCCCAGGACTTTCCCAGCCACATGGAGGTCCAACATATCCTGGTGCCAGTGGGAATGATGAATAAACTTACCCCTTTCCTGAATACCTTGTGTTTGTGTGGTTCTTACTCAACCACTCTTTAAAAACCTAACAATCTGGGCTTTAATTCTCAATGCTTACTCTATACCTCCTGAAACACACTTTCACTTCTTCCTTTTACCACTAGTGGATAAAAGAATCTCTTAGGTTTATCTACTTGGAATAGCTTTGAGTTACAATTGCCAAATTTGAACCCACCTAGTATGGAGTCTTAAGCCACTAGTGCTCTGCTAGAACTCACTTCTTAATAATAAATATTCACAAAAAGAGGAGAAAACATATTTGTTCAATTACGTATATATTGCCAGATAAACGAAATCACTTGCTACTGGAAGAAAAAAACAGAGAAGATAGAAATGAATATGGAGGAGAGAGACATAAAGAAAGAAGAAGGGAAGGGAGGGAAGTGATGGGATGGGAGGGGAAGGAAGGATAAAAGAGGAGGGGGGAGCTGAGTATAATTGTCTATTCCTCACCAAGGTATTGTTGAACAATCAGTGCCTTTGCATTTATGTAACCAAAGCTTTCTATTTTTGGTAGTACTAAGCTGAGATATAAAATACAAATTTACATGTAAAACCTGTTAGTGTGCTTACTCCTGTAGGAAGGAAGCCACAGTTAGGTTACTGTTACAGACAAGGCAAGAGTAAGCAGTTTAAGTGATTCTGAGAAACAATCATTGATATGCCAGAAATGCTCCCTTGTCCAAGTATTACTCTTATTCCCTGCTCCAGTCTTCCTTTCTACAAGGATAGCAGAAACAGGGAGGCTGGGAAGGGATGGGAAGGGGAAACAAAGAAGGAGGCTACAATGCTTGATAAGAAATGTACTCATTATCTTGCCCATGTAATTGTAAACCCTCTGTACAGTATTTTCACAATTAAAAATTAAAAAAATAATAGCAGAAACAGAAGAGGAAGGGGATATCTGAGCAATGATCATCTTTCTATTTACCCTCATCTGTTTATCCTCATCCCCTGAAACAATAAAGCCAAAGGACACTGAACCTGAACTAGTAGGGGAAATGTGGGGGGGGGGGGATTTCATTCTAACTTAATGTGAAAGTTTTAAAATAATTGGGACAGCATTTCAAATATTGAAATAAAACTTTTTGAATTATTAATAAAAAGTAACTCGGAATCTATTGAAAATTTAGAAGACTACAGCACTCACTACATAGTGGATTCTGCATAATTAAAACAGACTCCTGTTTCTTTCATCAGAAATTGAAAATCGTCCCTAAACTTCCAATACTAGGTAAATTGTCCTCGATATTCACTTAAAATATGTGAATATAATGCAGAGCATAACTTTAAATTTAGACTGTTGAAGTGATATGTGATGGACATTCATGATGGATAGCATAATATTGAGAGCATGGAAATTATTTTCCTTCCATCTTCAGTGTGTAGAAAGTGAAAAAGCTCTATTTGATGGCCTTGAAGGTCCAATTCTAAATTTAGGACAGAAGGTGAATAGTAAAGGAGACCTATCTCAGGCATTCACAGATTGAAAATGTGGAGAAATAGCCTCATTTATGTAGGTCAAACATGGAAGTGAGGATGTTGCAAGCCCAAAGCCAAATACCAAAGGAAGTGATATTTTACAAAATACCATGAAGTTGAAATAAGTCTTAAATAAGGAGCTGGACTTAAAGGGAGTAGGATAGAAGAATGGAGGGGGAAATGTTGGACTAATAGAGTCAGATCACTCAACATACATATGTGAGAATATAAGTAGGAAACTTGAAGGGATAGGTGGGGATGGGCAAAGGGAAGGAAAAAAAGTGGAAAGATTTACAATTATCCAGATGAGTTGTACAATGAAATGTACATACACTCTATTCCACACTGACATGATGGAGTGAAACCCCTTTGCAAAACTAGCTAAAGATTTTAAAAGATTGGTTTTAATATTAAGAGACCAGAAGCATAAACATTTAGAGATAAATAACAGGATAGCATTGACATATTGTTGACGCTTATGCTCTTTTCAATATACAAAATTTAATAAGTGTCAAGTCTGCTGCAAATGTAAATTTTACTGTGCCAATTCTTTTGCAAATTGCTTAAACTATAGAGAACAAAATTCCAATATCACATCACTTCAAATAAAAAAATCTTATAGACCTTTAGTTGTTTTTAAATGTCTTAAGGTAATGCATTGGAACTAATTTCACTTCAAATTTAAATTTAAATTTTAAAACAGTAAAGTCATTTAAAATCCTCTCACTTGGGCACAGGTATGGATAGATAACTGTTATGGGCTGAATCAGAATTATTCAGACGGTTGTAAATGGATGCTTACCTAGTTTTCTCTCCGCTGGATCACAGAATACTGACTATCCTACTTGGAAAAATTTAGCTTTCCCAGGTTTTCTGAATATATACACTCCATCAACATTTTCTTTTTTTATTTTAATTTTTATTTTTTGTGAACATACTGTACAGAGGGGTTACAATTACATGGGCAAGATAATGAGTACATTTCTTATCAAGCATTGCAGCCTCCTCCTTTGTTCACCCTTCACATCCCTTCCCAGCCTCACCTCGCCCCCCACTCAATCCCGCCCCCGCAAAGTTTTAAAGTTCATTTTTGACATGATGACTTGTACTTCTCATAGTTGCATCGGATCCACCTGTATCCTTAAACGACTTGATTTTCCCCATCTCCTCCACAAATTATACAGACATCAAATATAGTGAAAGCAGGGGTTGTACTGTGGGGGAGCGACCTACAAAGCAACAAAGAAATAATCTTATATATATGTTAGAAACAGTCACATGAAAGAAAAAAACATTTGAATACATATTTTAGGGTTCATTTCCCTAACATCACCTATCTGACCTGTTCTGCTTGACTCACACATATACTAGATATTGCACATAAGGGAAACCATGGGACCTATGTTTCTTTGGGCCTGGCTTACTCCATTAAATATAATTTTTTCCAAGCCTTTCCATTTCTTAACAAATGGGGCTATGTCATTCTTTCTGATGGAGGCATAGAATTCCATTGTGTATATATGTCACATTCTCTTGATCCATTCATCTACTGAGGGGCATCTGGGTTGGTTCCATATCTTAGCTATGGTAAATAATGCTGCAATAAACATAGTTGTGCTAGTAGCTTTAGTGTGGTCGTGTTTGTAAACATTTGGGTAAATGCCCAAAAGTGGGATTGCTGGGTCATAGGGGAGCTTTATGTGAAGTCTTTTGAGGAACCTCCATACTGCTTTCCAAAGTGGTTGAACAAGTTTACACTCCCACCAACAATGAAGTAAGGTTCCCTTTTGTCCACATCCCCTCCAGCATCTGTTGTTGTTAGAGTTCTTGATTATAGACATTCTAGCTGGTGTGAGGTGGTATCTCAATGTTGTTTTGATTTGCATTTCTTTTATGGCTAGTGAGGTTGAGCATTTCTTCATGTATCTGTTGGCCATCCTTCTTCTTCAGAGAAGTTTCTCTTGAAGTCTTTAGCCCACTTATTTATTGGGCAGTTGTTTCTTTGACGATTTGTTGTTGGGGGATTTAATTTTTTGTGCTCTAAGTATATTTTAGATATGAGACAATTGTCCGTTGTATGGCTAGTGAAGATCTTTTCCCAATCTGTGGGCTTTCTTTTCATCTTTCTAGCTATATCCCTTGCCATACAGAAGCTCTGCAACTTCATGAAATCCCATTTGTCCAAACTTTCTTTGATTTGTTGTGTTTCTGGGTCTCTATTAAGAAAATTTCGGCCTGAGCCAAGGAGGCCTAGGGTTTCTCCTATTGCATCCTGTAATGTTTTCAGTGTGTCTGCTTTGACTCCGAGGTCTTTGATCCATTTGTAGTTGATTCTGGTGCAGGTTGATATATAAGGATCTAGTTTTAGTGTTCTGCAAGTAGTTAACCAATTTTGCCAGCACCATTTACTGAAGAGGCTGTCTTTCTTCCATTCTGCTATTTTAGCTCCCTTATCGAAGATTACCTGGCTATAGGTGTTTAGGTTCATTTCTGGGTTTTCAATTCTATTCCATTGGTCCTGAGGTCTGTTCTTAGGCCAGTACCAACCTCTTTTGGTTACTATGGCTTTATAGTAGAGTTTGGTATTGATATTCCAGCAGCAATGTTATTTCCATTGAAGAGAGTTTTCGCTATTTGGGGTCTTCTATTGTTCCATATGATATTTTGGATTGTCTTTTCTATTTCCTTGAAGAATGAAGTTGGAATTTTGATAGGTATTGCATTGAATTTTTAGATATCCTTGGGAACTATTGCAATTTTCACGATGTTAATCTTTCCAATTCAGGAGCATGGGAGGTTTTGCCATTTTCTAAGTTCTGTTTGGATTTCCTATTTCAAGATTTTAAAGTTTTCATCATAGAAGTCCTTCACTTCTTTGGTTTAGTTAATTAATAGGTATTTTATTTTTTGAGGGGCTATTACAAATGGAGTGACTTTGCTAATTTCAGCCAAACTTTTCTCATTGTTGGCATACAGAAATGCCATTGATTTTGGGGGGTTAATTTTATACCCTGCTACTGTGCCAAAGTTTTGAATCAGCTTGAGTAATTTGGGAGTGGAGTCCGTGGGATTCTTTAAATACAAGATCATGTCATCTACAAAGAGGGAGAGTTTTATTTCTTCTGTCCCTATTTGGATCTGCTTTATGTTTTTGATCTTGTCTTATTGCTGTAGCTAGGCATTCTAATACTAGATTGAAGAGAAGTATAGAGAGTGGACATCCTTGTCTTGTTCCTGAGTTAAGAGGGAATGGCTTTAGTTTTTGACCATCATGTATAATGTTGGCTGTAGGTTTGTCATATACAGCTTTTATTGTATTGAGGAATGTTCCATGCATTCCTAATTTTTCCAAAACCTTCATCATAAAGGGGTGTTGGAGCTTGTCGAATGCTTTTTCTGCATCTATTGAGATAACCATGTGGTTCTTATTCTTGCTCCTGTTGATGTGATGAATAATATTAATTGATTTGCGTATATTGAACCAGCTTTGAATCCCTGAAATGAATCCTGTTTGATCGTGGTGTATGATTTTTTTGGATGAATTGTTGAAGTCGATTGGTCAAAATTTTGTTGAGAAGTTTTGCATCAATGTTCATCAAAGTAATTGGTCTATAGTTCTCTTTCTTTGATGAGTCCCTGCCTGGTTTTGAGATGAGGGTTATGATGGCTTCATAGAATGTGTTTGGTAGTGAACTTTCTCTTTCAATTTCATTGAAGAGTTGGAGGAGTATTGGTGTGAGCTTTGCTTTGAAGGCCTTGTATAATTCCGCTGTAAAACCATCTGGTCCAGGACTTTTCTTAGCTGGGAGGTCTCTTATTGCTCTTCCTTTTTCAATACTTGATGTGGGCCTGTTAAGATGGTTTAACTCATCTTGGTTTAGTTTTGGCATGTCAATATTTGCTAGGAAAAGGTCCATTTCTGTCAAGTTCTCAAACTTATTAGCATAAAGTTTTGAGAAATATTCCCTTATAATGTTCTGAATCATGGTTTTTTCTGTGGTTATCTTTCCATTCTCATCTCTGAGTTTATTAATTTGGGTGTGTTCTCTCTTTTTCTGATAAGATTTGCTAAGGGTCTTTCAATTTTGTTAAGTTTTTCGAAGAACCAACTCTTTGTTTTTTTGATTCTTTCGATAGTTATTTTGGATTCTAATTCATTTAATTCTGATTTTGTTTTAATTATTTCTTTCTGTCTACTGGATTGGGGTTTATCTTGCTGCTCTTTTTCAAGGAGGTTCAGATGTCTCATTAAATTGTTGGTTGCAGATCTCTCCAATTTGTTGATGTAGGAGATCAGAGCTATAAACTTGCCTCTGAGTACTGCCTTTGCTGTGTCCCAGAGGAGCTGGTAATTTGTGTGTTCATTTTTGTTAAATAGCATGAACATTTGAATTTCCTTTCTAATCTCTTCCATGACCCACTCGTGATTCAGCAGTGTGTTGTTCAGCCTGCATGTGATACTGGACTATCTTTTTGTATGTTTGGGAAATTCTCTGCTAGGATCCTGTTAAACAAATTTCCTAGACCATTAACTTCTTTTTCTAGGTGCTCCTCTACACCCATTATCCTTCGATAGGCCTTCTGATGGTGTCTTCCAAGTGTTGGATAGATCTATCATATTTCTTTGACTTGTCTTGGATGGTTGTATGTTCTTTCTCTATATTATCTAGGCTATCTTTAATCCCCGAGATTCAATCTTCTGCATGGTCTAACCTGCTGCCAAGACTTTCTACTTCGTTTTTTATTTCTTTTCTTTCTAAATGGTCAGCTTTGATGGCTTCAAATACTTTGTTGAAGCTTTGTTTTATATCTTGTATGGACTTCTTTAATTTGTTGTTCAGTGTTTATTCTCAATCACTTGGTTGATTTGTTATGGTTTCCTTGGACTCCCATTCCTTCTGTTGGTTTCCATTCAGGATTCCCTTTGTGGTTTCTCTGACTTCCTTCCGCTCTTTTTTAATGGATCCCATGAATGCCTTTAGTGATCTTTGTGTATTCTCATCTTGCTCTCTCAATTCCTGTATTACTCTTTGCTTAGCTTCCTCCCATTCATGCCATTCTTGTAGTTCTCTTTGAGTGTTCTCATGCTCTTCAGGCCATTCCTGCCTTTCTCTTTGAGTATTCTCAAGCTGCTCCTACAAATCCTGTATCAGTTTTTCAGTAGCTTCCTCACGCTCATGATATTCCTGTATAAAGCTTTGGATTGTCTCCTCTCTCTCCCTATCACACTCATACAGAGTTCATTGTATATTTTCAATCTTTTCATTTATCATGTTTGCCAGCAGTGTTTGTAGAGCTATTTGGGAACTCTCCTCTGGATTATTCATTATCTGTTCTGTCCCCTGATTATCATGAGTGGGAGTGGAGTTACCCTGACTTACCATTTTTCTTGTCGTTTTCTGGCTTACTCTAGCCATTTGGGATGAAAGTAACACCAGTTCTGTGCTAGAACACTAACTTAAGGCAAGCATCAACCAAAGTCTGAATTTGCACAATCAATAGTATGCAGATAAAATCTATTGTAACAGATACCTCTATTCAACATAAAACAACTATATATTAACGGGCTACGAACCGTAAAGAATAATTTGGTAAACCAGAAATTATTAGGTTAGGGGAGACGTGGGTAAAAAATAGGAATAGAGTGATTTGGGAAGGTACAGGGAGAGTTAACTTAACTAAGTCCTAGTCTCAAAGCAGGAAATAGGTTAGATAGGATGAAAGTAGAGAGAGAGAAAACAAGAAGAATGGAAAGGGGAAAAAAGACACCAGAAAAAATAGAAAAATAAAAGTTAATAATATGCAGGTTCAAGAACAATCTATTCAAAGAACATGAATATATTGAGAGAAGGGGAGGGATATATAGGAAATGTGAAAAACTTAAAAATAAAAATACTTAAAATATTATATAGGTATAAAGAGGTAGTACTGCTATTAAGGAATTTAAGTCTCAGAAGTTTTGAATTGAGTAATAAATTTGTGGATTAAGTGTGTACACAATGGGGGATAGGGTCTAATAGTCAAATATGGGTTTATCTGAGGATATGCAGAACAACAGTTAAGTCCCATAAAGAAGAACAAAAGAGATGACAAGGTGAGAAGGATAAGGAAGAAAGAAAAAAAAGATCAGAAGTTCAGTCTAGCTAAGCAAAAAACAAAAAGAATATTTTTTTAAAAGAAGGAAAAAAAAAACAAAGAAAAATGCACACACACATGTATCCCTAAAATAAAGATTATAAGGGGGAAAAAGTTACTAGAAAACAATTTTTTTAAAAGTCAAAATTTAAAATTAAAAAAATTTTAGAAAAGAAAAATAATTTTGTGAAAATTATATAAAAAAAAAGAAGAGAAAAAAAGTTCTTTGATTTTTTGTGGGAGGGTTCGGAAAAATCCTGTATCTCCCTTGTGCCTGTCATCAGCCTCTGATTGGAGTCTCTGGTCTGCTTGTGGTCCTGTGGCTTGGTTGGTTTCTTAAGTCAGTTTGTTTGGACAGGCAGAAAAATGCTCTGCTTTACCCAGGATTTTTTGATCTTCCTCCCAAGTTAGTTCAAGGGGAGGGGGGTGTGCTTTGAGTATCACAAAAGAGGGAGATGGCTTTTTCCTCAAGTTTGGAGATGCTATGATGAGGCTATGTTCTGGGTAGAGTTGAGACCTTTCAGCAAACAGTAGCTTTTCCCGGGGCCTACTTTGTGAGAAACTCACAGATCCTGGCCTGGAGCCACTCTCAAGGTTTCTGTTTAGTGAATTTCAGTTGATTGTCGAGGCTGCTAAAGGGAGGGGGAGCCTGTGGCTCTGATTACCCAATAAAGAAAGCCACTCCTAGGGCTAGCGCCCGAACTGGGTGCCTTTTCCCTGAGTAGAGCTGAGTCTGGCAGGTCACGCCGCAGTTAAGTTATTGTGACCTGTTAAATGACCCTAGTTTTATTCTAAGGCCTGAGTTGGAGCTAGCAGCTCTGCTGAGCTTTGTCGATATACAAGATGGAGATCTCTGGTACTGGGGGGGAGGGGTGGCCTTCCCTCCTCTGCTCCCTTAGAAGGAGTGAGGAAGTCAGGTTTCTACTCACGCTGAGTCTTGGTTCCTGGGTCATCTATGGTCTGCGAACTGCAGGATGAAGATGTCTGCTCCTTGTCGGTTCTTGCTGGTGTTGAGTAGAATCCGCTCGCCCTCCACGTCTGGCTCTTTCGTCCCTGTTATGCCTCCAGCTTCTCCTCGGCCATCTTCCTGGATCCCCGTCCACGACTTTTTTTCCCCATCCCTCCACAAATTATACCAACATCAAATATAGTGAAAGAAGGGGTTATACTGTGGGGGAGGGACATACAAAGCTACAAAGAAATAATCTTATAAATGAAAGAAAACCAATTAAATACTTATCTAAGGATTCTTTTTCCTAACATCACATTATCTCACTTTTCCTGCTTGACTCATACATATACTAGATATTGCAAATAAGGGAATCCATGGGACCTTTGTGTATTTGGGCTTGGCTTACTTCACTTAATATAATTTTTTCCAAGCCTTTCCATTTCCTAACAAATGGGGAAATATCATTCTTTCTGATGGAGGCATAGAATTCCATTGTGTATATAGACATGACAGAACGGTGAGGGAAAACCTTTTACTCTTCAGTGAGGTTGTGGCTTGTGTTTCACAAAGTGTTATGAAAGCTCTCCATGAGAAATCTAGCAGCTCTATTTCTAAAAAGTACTTGCATGCTTACACTTTCTGATAATGTCTCAATTCAAGTACTTCTCCTTGGAGTTCAGTACTATTCCATCCACAAAATGCAGACAAAAATTATATGAAAAAATTTGTATCCGTTGACAGTTAATATACTTTTATTTTTTATTACAAACATAGAATGTAGTACAAATTTTCATAGCAATTACACTGCACTAGGTTGTGGGCAGATTCTAATGTAAATAATATACTGTGTTCATGTAGAGTAGTTGAGTATCTGATGTTTTAATATGCCTGTGGTCCTAAAACCAATACCTTACTGATATTGAGTGACAAATACAACTTCCTATACGTACAAAAGTTTTCCTTGCATCTTTTTAATATATATACATATATATAGATAGATATTTATATTGTAAAGATACTGTACAGAGGGGTTACAATTACATAAGTAAGGTAATGAGTACAATTTTTTTCTTTACTATTGGTCATTGGCTTGAACTCTAGGCCTGAGCACGGTCCCTCAACTCTTCAGCTCAAGGCTCTCACTCTACTACTTGAGCTACAGTGCCACTTCCGATTCTCTGGTGGTTTATTGGAGATAAGAGTTTTACGGACTTTCCTTCCCTGGCTGGCTTTGAACCACAATCCTCACACCTCAGCCTCCTGAGTAGTTAGGATTACAGGCATGAGCCACCAGCACCTGGCATGAGTCCAGTTCTTATTGAGCATTTTTACCCCATTCTTTTTTTCCCCTACCATCCCTTCTCTTCACACCTCCTCAACTCATCCCTCCACCCACTCTCTGATAAAGTGTCTTATTATTACATTATTACATTATTATCTCATTATTACAATGGGTCACCCGGAATCCTATCTTTGTATATTAAATGAAGAAATGCTGGCTTGATTTATGCTGATTCTACTTGTGTAGACACAAGTAAAATCAGTCACCAAGTCCAAGAGCATATAAATGAAATGGACACCTTTTTTGTCAGTTGGTTTAGTTGTGTTCTACACATTTATTGACAGGTTACAAATTATTCTCAAACTTTAATATATTAAAAATAATCTCTTCGTTTCTTATTTTCTTGGCCAGAAAATCAGCAAGACCTCAGTCAGCATTTCTCTCATAGGAATTTTCACATGAGTTGGTTACCTGTTGACCTGAGGTCCAGTTTTATCAGGACTTACTAATCTGCTTAGGAATTGATGCTGGCTGTTGGAAAAGAGCTCAAAGAAGGATGCCATTTAAAGGCTTATAATTTTATTCTTTACCATGATATTCTCCTGCTACTTTGGTTGTTGAGAGTGTGTATAAGAGCAAGCATTCCTTGGGGATCAGGGAGACACTATATGATCTTTACATACTGATATTTCCGAGCAACTTGCTATCACGTATACTGCATTTTGCAAGTCCAATCTGTCAAAACCTACCAGTTTTAAGAGATAAGAGGAGTGGTAAAAGAACTCTTAGAGACAAATACATCTTGAACATATTTTGTTCCAAGCATCCCATCTAAGGCATTTTCAGCAACTAATGAAACTTGCGTTGGCTATAATTATGTATCTTTCTCCATGTGTGCATGTATACATGTGTATATGTATATGTGAATTTGTGTGTATACTAACATATATGTGTACAATATAAGGGCATATACACATATATGCATATATAAATAAATATACATATACAAATATATATGCATATATATTTTTGTTCAGTGACTTAATCTATAGTTCCCAGAACATTGTCATTCTCACAAAGTGTTCATGATAAACTGCTCTGAAGACCTGTGCTCTATTGTACTCACTTCCACCATTACATTCTTTTTCATCCCTGTGAACAACTTCGGTCTATTTTCCATAGGAGAGCTTTGTTTTCATTACATGTAGTTACAAACAGATAATCAAAGACAAAAGTTGTTTGTGAAAGAAAAAGAACTTTTAGGTCACAGGTTAAAATATCTTTTTGGGGGGGAGGGGTCCAGTCTTGGTGCCTGAAGTCTGGGCCTGGGAACTGTCCCTCAGCTCTTCATCTCAAGGCTAGCGCTCTACCACTTGAGCCACAGCGCCACTTCTGGCTTTTTTTTCTTTTTGCTTATGTGCTGCTGAGGAATCGAACCCAGGGCCTCATGCATGCAAGGCAAGCGCTCTACCACTGAACCACTTTCCCAGCCCAAGTTAAAATATCATATCCATCCAAATGATTCTTATGAGATGAAATTTTTAATAGTAGTAAACGTGAAAAGGAATTCCTAGACCTGTTGTTTTGCCATTTAGAATGTCAAAGAAAAATATCATGTCACTCATAATTCTTCAAGAATGCAAGGGAAAATGTTAGTCCCCATCATGTTCCCACAAAGCCAGTGGATCCTCAAGGATAATAGTAGACCAGCGGAAATTCTATGTAGCAGACATGGAGCATGGAGCACGAAAGAGAAAGAGAGGAAATGAGAGAGTGTGAAAGAGGGAGAAATATCATGATACTGAAAGTGCATAACAGATAAAAAAGAGCTGTACGAGAATATTCATACTGTTATCTTTAGACTCTACATGTACATTTGAAGGTATTTGATGTATGATAATCCCTCAACCCAAAATATAAAATGATTTTAATAAAAATTAAAAATGACTCAGAAGTAATTGAAAATGCTAACACAATTTCACATTAGCAAATTCTCAGAGATATTTCATGACTTTAAAAGAATGAAGTGGCTGGGGTTAGTATAAATTTAGAAGTATAACAATACACAAAAATATGAAAAGATATTCATATATTTCATTATATAACCCAAAGCAGAAAGAAAATGTTGTTTAGATGAATCTTTAAAACCCAGTCTATCAGGAGCTGGGACGGTGGCTGTTGTAGAGTGCCTGCCTTGCATGCATGAGGCCCTAGGTTTGATTCCTCAGCATCACATAAGTAGAAAAAGACGGAAGTGTTTCTGTGGCTCAAGTGGTGGCACTAGCCTTGAGCTGAGGTACAGCAACCAGGCCCCAGAGTTCAACCCCATGGCCAACAAAATCAAAGTAAAAAACAAAACAAAACCCAGTCTCTCACTTTTGTGACCTCAACTCTGTATTATCACTGCTTCAGCCTAGGGCTAGGATTTTAAGTGTGGACATTTATCATCCCTCCTGATTCTGACTGTACTTGATAATTTTTAATCAATATTTTGTTCTTAATTTTGCTTTTTGTAAATTCACACGCAACTATAGAAAATGGTTTGGCCATCCCAGTAACCTTCTCAAAGTACCTCCTGATGATGAATAACAAAAGGTTTTACTATATTACAAGGGAAATAATACTACAAATAAAGAAACACAATAAATAAATATTAATGATTAATAAAATAAAATACCAAAGAATTACCAGTGTTTTCAGTATTTTAAGTGTACTTCCATATTTGATTTTACTATTCTCACATTCCTGTACATTTAACACTGAATAAGATTATGATGTTCAATAAGAGTTTTATAGGCTATGTGTAGTTTTTAAAGTTACCCACTAAGATTGCTTTTTATGACTCATCTCATCATTTGTATATGTATATGTATATGGTTTATATCATCATTTGTTCCTCACTAACATATAAAGTAAGGAAGCCCTAAAGTTTTAAGAGAAACTGTGCAGTTAACAAAGTCTTAACTCTTCACTCTGCTTCTTTACACTAAGCCTTTGCAACATCTCATTAGTAATGTTTTTATAAACTCTGAAATGTACTTTTTAGTAGCATATGTCTGCTACCATAAATCTTAAATATTTATAGAAAAGTTGTATGACCTGACAAACAGTCCTAATTTTGGCCTATATAAGCAAATTTCCAAAATTAAATATATTTAAAACATTAAAACTTTAAAAATACCTTAACACTTGCCGCAGTGTTCATTATGACAGGTACCTTATACAGAATAATTGAATTCGTCCTCCTACACATCTCTTTTTTTATTTTTATTTTTTGTGAACATACTGTACAGAGGGGTTACATTTACATGGGCAAGATAATGAGTAAGTACATTTCTTATGAAGCATTGCAGCCTCCTCCTTTGTTTACCCTTCACATCCCTTCCCAGCCTTCCTCCGCCCCCCCACCCAATTCCACCCCCCCTCCCCCGATCCTACACATCTCTTGAACAACAATATCTGGGATTATTTTGTTTTTGACATGTCAATCTTGGCTATTCTTAAATGTGTGCTTATGTAAGAAGTACATGGTTCTAAAATTTCACGAGAATTCTTCAAAACTTACTTTTCTTTGAATTGTCTAGTTCAAGAAAATCAATTACACTTTATATATAAAAAATGCTCTGTGCTCAATTCAGCAGCACATACACTAAAATTGGAGCAGTACAGAGTAGATTAACATGGCCCCTGCGCAAGGTTGATATGCAAATTCTTGAATCATTCCATATTTTTACAACTAAAGATGCTGGAGAGGATGTGGCCACAAGGGAACCTTACTTGATTGTTGGTGGGAGTGTTAACTTATTCAACCACTTTGGAAAGCAGTATGGAGGCTCATCAAAAGACTCCATATAAAGCTCCCCTATGATCCAGCAATCACACTTTTGGGGATTTACGCAAATGATCACAAAGAAGACCATACTAAAACTACCAGAACAACTATGTTTACTGCAGCATTGTTTGCAATAGCTAAGATATGGAGCCCACCCAGATGGCCCACAGAAGATGAATGGATCATGAAAATGTGGTATATATTCACAATGAAATTCTATGCCTCCATGAGAAAGAATGGCATCGCCCAATTTGTTAAGAATTGGAAAGACTTGAAAAAAATTTATTAATTGAAGTAAGCCAAGTCCAAAGAAACATAGGTCCAAAGGTTTCCCTTATTTTCAACAGCTAATATATGTCTGGGATAAGCGGAAGCTATGTGCATATAAGATAAGATGATATTACAGGAAATGAACAAGACAAGTGGTTTTTTTGTTTCTTGCTATTGTTTCTAAGATACTTATAATGTGTGATGTGATTTTTTTTGTTCCTTTATATGTTCCTTCCCTAAGCTCTAACCCCTGTTTTCACTGTACTTGAAGTTGGTGCGCCTACATCCTGTGTATACGTCCCTCTAATTTGGGGAGGGGGAAGGGAAATACAAAATTGTTAAATATGGATACAGGTTGAGATGCACAAGACACTATGTTGAAAAATGAACTTTACAATTTAGGCAGGGGAAGGGGGAGGGGAGTGTATTTCTGGAGGTGGGAGGGAAAGGATGGTGGAAGAAAAAGAAAGGAAGAGGTAACAATGCTTGTTAAGAAATGTACTCATTATTTGCTCATATAAATATGACACCTCTGTACAGTTATTTTTACAGGTGGACCCATTGCAACAATGAGAAGTACAAGTCGTTATGTTGAAAACGAACTTTACAACTTTGGTGGGGGGAGCGGGGAGGATTGGGTGGGAGGGCTAGGAGGATGGGAAGGGATGGGAAGGGGAAACAAAGGAGGAGGCTACAATGCTAGATAAGAAATGTACTCATTATCTTGCCCACGTAATTGTAACCCCTCTGTACAGTATTTTCACAGTAAAAAAAAATGTATAAAAATGTTCTTATATACAAGAGTTTATTTCCTCTATTTTACCCAGATAATATCATTAACAAAGAAATTAATGCAGAACACTGATATGCTGATTTGAAGGTATTTTGAATAAATGTGTGTGTGTGGGTGTGTGTACACACACGCATGCACACGTGCACACATGCACATGTTTGTGCATTGGCATGCTCAGAGTTTGAAATCAGGGCTTCAAGGTCTTGCTAGGCCTTTCCTCTATGAGCTACATCTCCATTCCTGGCTCTTTGCTAGTTCATTATAATTTCTGAAAAATAATCTCATGAATTTATTCTGCCCTGAGGGGCTTCCAACAGTTATCCATAGATCTCAGGCTCCTGAGTAGATATTCCGAGTAGATAGGATTAAAGGTGTTACCAGCCAGGACAAGGCTTTCAGAATAATTTTAAAAGTAGAAGAAAGTTTACTTGATGGGGGCCTGTTTTATCATCTCCTACTTTTAAATCATTTTGGAGTGATTATATGTGAATTTACTTCATTTTCGGGTTCTTAAAAGATAGTAAGTTTTGTTATTTAAAAGTTTTAGTACTTTTTAAAAAAGGATACAGGAGCTATGGGACAAAAGAAATTTGACTGTCTTTGGACCTCAATTTATAAGCTCAGCTCTGTGCATGATAACCCAATGTCACCAACAGAGTCTGTGTTGGAGACAAAATGTAACAGAAAACAATCACCATGGGCAATATTTGGTATGCTATTATTTATAGGACAATATGAATATTGAAATGAGAGTGTAAGAGAATGGAGAGATTTTTACCTACATTTTTGTATTGCTAAAAGGCTTTTGGAGACTGTGACTCATTTCCTTCCTCACTATGTGTCTTTGAGCCATGCACTTCGTGCCTTAAATTACAATTTTTCCCAACGCTAAAATGATAATAACATTAGCATTATAGCAAATGTTATCTTAAGAATTGAGAGAAATAAAACTTGCAAAATACTTAACATAAACTTCTATGAATGAGCTTTGAGTTTAGCCAAAATTTTTTAATACTAAATAGAATGCAATAATATTACAGAAAACATTACAGGTAGTGAGCAACCAGAAGGAATATGATCTATTGACCATGCTCTGCTTCCAAGGAAGCCAGGTGTACAACGTCTCATGCTTTAAATCAAACTGGTTATCTTATGTCTTGGTAGTGTAAAAGTATCAAGGACAGAATAATGAAGGAATGTTGTAGACTGAGGTAATGTCCATATGATAATGTGCAAAACTGATAAAACGTAAAAGTACCTGAGCAGTATATTGTGTTTTATATCATTTAAGTTCCATTCAAAGATAGGGAATACCTAGAAAAATGAATTCTCTTTTTGATATCCTATCGTAGGTCCTTAGCAGGATGAACTCTTTCTTCATTCTTGTTGAGGCATTATCAGATGAGAAGAACTGTATTTTTTGTTTGCTTCCTTCAATTTATTCTTCGATTTGAAATCTAAACTACTTGACACTGAAAGAAACCAAGGGAAATTAGACGCACAGGCTTTGGAAAAAACAATTAACATAAAATAAATAAAATACATATAGCTTTATGAAAGGTCTAACTAAATTGAATTATATAGTCTAAAGATTGAACAGAAAATGATATAAGCAATATCATGTTATTGAAAATTGGAAAATGTAAAGACTTGCTTAATTTTTTCCTTTCTCCTCCCTTGAATTAATTATTGATTTTGTATAAAGAGATTAAAAATGAGATTAACAAGAAATAATTAAAATTCAAAAGAGTTCAGGGAAGATGGTAGGAGAGAAGGTGGAGTCTAAACAGGCTCTCTCATAGAAAGCAGTTTAAGTATTCCAGTGAACAGTCCTAAGTAAAAGAATCACACCAAGGGTGCCAACACCAGAGAGTTTGGCCAGAGAGGGAAAATCCAGGCAAGGAGACAGGTCCGTGCACTTGCCAGCAGGCTCCGCTGTGGCTGTGGTGGTGGCTGTGGCAGCCGTAGGCCATAAAACATGAAACACAGACAGTCTGGGATGAAAGCCCCAGATCAGCAGGCTAGGGGATTCTACACAGCAACAGCAAGAACTGACAAAGAACAGACATCTTCATCCTGCAGATTGCAGACCAGCGACGAATCAGGAACCAAGACTCTGGCATGAGTAGAAGCCTGACATCCTCACTCCTTCTAAGGGAGCAGAGAAGGAAAGGCAACCCCTCCCCTCCCCACTACTGGAGATCTCCATCTTTTATACTGATAAAGGCCTGGCTGAGCAGCTAGCTCCAACTCAGGCCTTGGAAGAAAACAAGAGTCATTTAGCAGATCACAGGAACCCGACCTCACCTGCCAGGCTCAGCTCCACCCAGGGAAAAGTCATCCTGCCCAGGCAGAGTAAGTTCTGCCCTCCTCAAGTGTTGATTTCTTCACAGGATAAACAGAGCCAGAGTCTGCCCCTCCCTACAGCAGTCTTGACAATCAACTGAAATTCAGTAAACATAAACCCTGAGTATATCTCCAGGCTAAGCTCTGTAAGTGTCTCAGAAGCTAGCCCCTCAGGGAAACTCTACTGCTTGCTGAAAGGCCTCCACTCTACCCAGAACCAAGCCTCAACAAGCATCTCCAAACTAGAGGAAAAATCCATCTCCCTCTTTTGTGAGACTCAAAGCAGATCTCCCTCCCATTGAACTAGCCTGGGAGGAGGATCACAAAATTCTGGGTAAAGCAGAACATTTTTCTGCCTGCTCAAACAAACTAACTTAAGAAACCAATCCAGCCACAGGAAAATCAAACACCACAAGCAGACCAGAAACTCCAACAAGAGACTGGTTACAGACAAAAGGGAGATACAGGATCTTCCCACACCCTCCAAAAAATCAAAGAACTCATTTTTTGTACCTTTTAAAATTTGTTTAATTTTTTTGTTTTCATTTTTAATTTTAAAAAATTGTTTGCTGTTAACCTTTTTTTCTTCCTCTTATAATTTTTATTTTGGGGGAATATCTGTGTGCGCATGCGCATGTGTGTGTGTGTGTGTGTGTGTGTGTGTGTGTGTGTGTGTGTGTGTGTGTGTGTGTGTGTGTGTGTGTGTGTGTGTTTTAGCTCTACTTAACTTTTGATCCTTTTTTTCTTTCTCATTCTTTTCACTTTTTTTTTTTCGTTCTTTTTTGCATGACTTAATTGCTGTTCTGCTCATCCTCAGATATACCAATAGTTGATTATTAGACCTTATCCCCCATTGTGTACACAATCCAGAAATTTATTACTCAATTCAAATCCTCTTTGACAAGTTTCTTAATAGCAGTACTACCTCTTTATACCTGTATAATATTTTCAACTCTTTTTTACTTTTTCGCATCTCCTTTCTATCCCTCCCCTTCTCTCATCCTATCCCTGTTCTTCTGTGAATATTACGTTTTTAAATTTGCATAAATTTTAAGTGTTTCAATTAATAATTTTTAATATTTGTTTTTTTATTCTTTCTTGTCTCTTTTTTCTTTTTCTTATTTTTTCTTCTTTTTTTTCTCTCTACTATCATTCTATCCAAACTATTTCCCTTATTGAGATTAGGACTTAGATAATTTAACTCTCCTTTTACCTTTCCACATCCCTCTATATCTATTTTTACCCACATTTCTCACTAAACCTTATAATTTCTGGTATGTCAAATTATTCTTTGCTGATCATAGCTCATTAGTACATAGTTGTTTGATATTGAATAAAAAGATCTGTTGAACTAGATTGTATCTGCAGATTTTTGACTGTGCAACTACAGACTTTGGATGATGCTTGTCTTAAGATAGTGTTCTAGCACAAAACTGGTGTTACTTTCATCCCAAATCGGCAGAACAAGCAGAAAAACACAAGAAAAATGGCAAGTCCGGGTATCTCAACTCCCACTCATGATAATCAGGGGACAGAACAGATAATAATAATCCAGGGGAGAGCTCCCCAAAAGCTATACAAACACTACTGGTAAACATGGTAAATGAAAAAATTGAAAACCTGCAAAGGACTCAGTGTGAGCATGATAGGGAGAGAGAGGAGCAAACCAAAGGTCAATACAGGAATATCATGACCTTGAGACACTTACTCAAAGATTGACACAGGAATTGTTTGAGCAGATTGAAAACACTCAAAGAGAAATACAGGTAGGGCATGAGCAGGCTGAGTCCAGTCAAAGAGATAGACATGACTTGCGTGAGCTGGCTGAGAATAGACAAAGAGAAAGTCAGGAATTGCATAAACGTGAGGAAGCTAATCAAAGAGTAATACAGGAATTGAGAGAGCAGGATGAGATAGACAAAGATCTTTAGAGGCATTTATGGAATCCATAAAGAGAGAGCTGAAAGAAGTCAGGAAGACCACAAAGGGAATGCTGAATGGAACCCAAAAGAAGGAATGGGAGTCCAAGGAAACCATAACCAATCAACTAAGTGATTTGAGAATAAACACTGAAAACCAAATTAAGGAAGCAAAGAAGTTCATAGAAGATCTGTAACAAAGCTCCAACAAAGAATTTGAAGCAATCAAACCGACCAATTAGAAAGAAAAGAAATAAAAAACAAAGTAGAAATTCCTGGCAGTAGGTTAGACCATGCAGAAGATCAAATCTTGGGATTGAAGACAGCTTAGATATTATAGAGAAAGAACATACAACCAACAAGACAAATCCAAGAAATATGACAGATCTATTCAACATTTAGAAGACACCATCAGAAGGCCTAATCTGAGGATAATGGGTGTAATGGAGCACTTAGAGAGAGAAGTTAATGGTCTAGGAAATGTGTTTAACAGGATCCTAGCAGAGAACTTCCCAAACATGCAAAAACATAGGCCTATTCAGATACAAGAAGCTTTTGGAACTCCAACTAGACCAGACCAGAGCAGGACTTCCCTCCTTCACATTATAATCCACACAGGATTAATTTAGACCAAGAAAAAGATCCTTAAAGCTCTCAAGGAGAAAAGATCAGGATAAGCCCGGGATAAGGTATGCCATGCCCTAAAGACAAACAATTATAAACCAAGAATACAATACACAGCTAAACTTTCCTTCATAACGGAAGGTCAAATATAAACCTACCATAACAAAGAAAAATTGAAACAATATATCTCTGCCAAACCAGGCTTACAAAATATTCTTAAACATATCCTACACATAGAAAACCAACAATACCACAATAAAGGCCAAGAAACTGCACCCAAACTGAGAATCCAAGAACCTAGGAAGAACCCAGTTGGTACAGCTCGCAAGAAGGTGGATAAAATTGCAGGAACTCCCAAATACCTTTCAGTCCTATCTCTCAACATTAACGGAATGAACTCTCCAATTAAGCAATATAGACTACCTAGTTGGATTAAAAAGCAAGATCTTTCTTTCTGCTGCCTTCAGGATTCACATCTTGCCCATAAAAACAAACACATTTTGAATGTGAAATTCTGGAACAAAATCTACCAAGCAAACGGCCCCCATAAACAGGCAGGTGTTGCAAGCCTTATATCAGATAAAATAGACTTAAAATTAAAATCAATGAGAAGAGATAAGGAAGCTCGCTATATACTATTTAAGGGATCCCTCCTTCAGGAGGATATTACAATTCTAAATATCTATTTTCCAAACAACGGAGCACCCAAATTTATCCAAGAAAATCTACTTTCCCTCAAGTGCCACATAGACACGATGACATTGATTGTTGGGTACTTGACACACTACTCTCCCCACTAGATAGATGAACTCGGCAAAAATTAAACTGAGAAACTGCAGATCTAAACAACTGCAATATCAACAAGATTTCACAGACATCTACCAAACATTTCACTCAGCAGCATCAGAATACACGTTCTTCTCTTCAGCACATGGAACATTTTCCAAAATAGACCACATTTTAGGTCACAAAGCTAACTTGCCCAAATTCAGAAACATTGCAGTAATACCTTGCATTCTCTCAGACCACAAGGGAATAAAATTAGAACTCAAAACCAAAAGCCACCAAAGAAAGTCCTGTAACTCATGGAGGCTAAACAACACACTGCTGACTCACGAGTGGGAGTTGGAAGAAATTAGAAAGGAAATTCAAATGTTCATGTTATTCAACAAAAAAGAACACACATATTACCAGCTCCTCTGGGACACAGCAAAGGCAGTACTCAGAGGCAAGTTTATAGATCTGAGATGCTATATCAACACATTGGAGAGATCTGAAACCAACAATTTAACGAGACATCTGAGCCTCCTTGAAAAAGAGCAGCAAGATAAACCCTAATCCAGTAGATGGAAAGAAATGACAAAATTAAATCAGAAATAAATACATTAGAATTCAAAAAAACATGGAAAGAATCAACAAAACAAAGTGTGGGTTATTCGAAAAAATTAAAAAAATTGATTGCCCCTTAGCAAATCTTATCAGAAAAAAGAAGAGAATACATACAAATAAATAGACTCAGAGATGAGAATTTTAACATCACCACAGGAACAACAAAGATTCAGAACATTATCAAGGAATAATCCTCAAAGCTTTATGCTAATAAGTTTGAGAACTTGGCAGAGACAGAACTTTTCCTGCCAAATATTGACATGCTGTAAATAAACCAAGAATGAGTTAAACCATCTGAACAGGCCCATTTCAAGCATTGAAATAGAAAGAGCAATAAGAGACCTCCCATCTAAGAAAAGTCCAAGACCAGGTGGTTTTACAGTGGAATTCTACAAGGCCTTCAAAGCAGAGCTCACACCAATAATCCTTTAGCTCTTCAATGAAATTTGAAGAGAAAGTTCACTACCAAGCTCATTCTATGAAGCCATCATAACCTTCATCCCAAAACCAGGCAGGGACTTATCAAAGAAAGAGTACTATAGAACCTTTTGTTTGATGAACATTGATGCTAAACTTTTCAACAAAATTTTGGCCAATCGATTTCAACAATTTATCCAAAAAATCATGCATTATGATCAAACAGGTATCATTTCAGGAATGCAAAGCTAGCTCAATATATGCAAATCAATTAATATAATTCATAACATCAACTGAAGCAAGGATAAGAACTGCATGGTTATCTCAATAGATGCGGAAAAAGCATATGACAAGATCCAAAACCCCTTTATAATGAAAGTTCTGAAAAAATTAGGAATCCAGGAAACATTCCTCAATACAATAAAGGCTGTATATGACAAACCTACAGCCAGCATTATACTTAATTGTGAAAAACTGAAGCCATTCCCTCTTAACTCAGGAATGAGACAAGGATGTTCACTCTCTCCACTTCTCTTCAATCTAGTATTAGAATGCCTAGTTACAGCCATAAGATATACACATAAAGGGGATCCAAATAGGGAATTAAAAAGTAAAACTCTCCCTCTTTGTAGATGATATGTTATTGTACTTAAAGAATCTCACAGATTCCACTCCCAAATTTCTCAAGTTGATTCAAAACTTTGGCAAAGTAGCACGGTATAAAATTAACCCTCAAAAATCAGTGGCTTTTCTGTTTACCAACAATGAGAAAAGTGTGGCTGAAATTAGGAAAGCAACTCCATTCATAATAGGCCTCCAAAAAAAAAATAACTAGGAATTTAATTTACCAAAAAGTGACGGACCTCTATGATGAAAAATTTAAAAACCTGAAAAAGGAAATAAAAACAGAACTTAGAAAGTGGTAAAGACTCCCATGGTCTTGGATTGGAAAGATCATCATCGTGAAAATGGCAATACGTCTCAAGACTATCTACAAATTCAATGCGATATTTATGAATATTCCAACCTCCTTCTTCAAGCAAATAGAAGCGGCAATCGAAAATTTCATATGAAACAATAAAAGATGCCAAATAGCGAAAATGATCCCTAACAGAAAGCGCAGGGCTAAAGGAATGTCAATACCAAATTTCAAACTCTACTACAAAGCCATAATAATCAAAACAGCTTGGAACTGGCACAAGAACAGACCTCAGGACCAATGGAATAGGATTGAAAACCCAGAAATGAAACTACAGACCTCTACCCATCTAATTTTTGATAAGGGAGCTAAAATATAGAATGGACAAAAGACAGCCTTTTCTGTAAATGGTGCTGGCAAAATTGGTTAACTACTTGAAGAGAACTAAGGGTAGATCGTTAGATATCACTCTGCACCAGAATCAACTCCAAATGGATCAAAGACCTTGGAGTCAAAGCAGATATTCTGAAAACATTACAGAATGGAATAGGAGAAACCCTAGGTCTCCTTGGCAGAGGCCTAAATTTCCTTAATAGAGACCCAGAAACACAACAAATCAAAGAAAGATTGGATAAATGGGATTGCATGAAATTGTAGGGCTTGGGCATGGCAAAGGACATAGCTAGCAACATCAATCGAAAGCCCACTGATTGGGAGAAGATCTTCACTAGCCATACAACAGACAAGGGTCTCATATCTAAACTATACCTGCAACTCAAAAATATTAATTCCCCCAAGAACAAATCTTCAAAGAAACAACAGCCCAATAAGAAAGTTGGCTAAAGAAAAGGAGAAAATTCTCTGAAGAGGAAAGAAGCATGGCCAATAGACACATGAATGAAGAAATGCTCAACCTCCCTAGCCATAAAAGAAATGTAAATCAAAACAACATTGAGATACCACCTCATCCCAGTTAGAATGGCAATAATCAAGAACTCTAATAGCAACAGATGCTGGAGGGGATGTGGACAGAAGGGAAGCTTACTGCATTGTTGGTGGGAGTGTAAATTTGTTCAACCACTTTCAAAAGCAGTATGGAGATTCCTCCAAAGGCTCCACATAGAGCTCCCCTATGACCCAGCAATCCTACCTTTGGGCATTTACTCAAATGACCCCAAACAAGGCCACACTAAGGCTACCAGCACGACTATGTTTATTGAAGCATTATTTACCTTGGCAAAGATATGGAACCAACCCAGATGCCCCTCAAGTGATGAATGGATCAAGAAAATATGGTATATATACACAATGGAATTTTATGCCTCCATCACAATGAATGACATTGCCCCATTTTTTAGGACTTGGAAAGACTTGGAAAAAAATTATTTTAAGTGAAGTAAGCCAGGCCCAAAAAAACATAGGTCCCATGGTTTCCCTTATTAGCAATAACTAGTATATGTCTGAGTCAAGCAGAAAAGGTCAGATCAGGTGATGATAGGGAAATGAACCCTAATATATGTATTCAAATGTTTTTTTTTGTTTCATGCAATTGTTCCTAAAGTATATATAAGATTTTTTTGTTGCTTTCTATGTCCCTCCTCCACGATATAACCCCTGTTTTCATTGCATTTGATGTTGGTATAATTTGTCTAGGGGAAGGAAGAAACAAATCTTTTAAATAGGAAATCAGGTGGACCCATTGAAACAATGAGAGGGACAAGTTATTATGTTGAAAAACTAACTTTAAACTTATATGAGGGGAGAAGAGGGGGAGGAAGATTGGCTGGGTGGCAAGGGGAAGATGGGAAGGGATTGGAATGGGAAACAAAGGAGGAGGCTACAATGCTTGATAAGGAATTTACTTATCTTTCGCATGTAATTGTAACCCCTCTCTACAGTATTTTCACATTAAAAAATAGAAATGATTAAAATTGGACAAAAGTTCGGAATAGACCTGTTTTCCAAATAGCCATGAAAGTAGCCAGTGGGTTTACAATGTCGTGTTTAATACAACTTCTATGTTGGCTTAATTCTTTTGGAACAGAAGTCATTAGAGAAACGCAATTCAAAATTACTATGATACTAGTTCATAACTATTATAACACTTATCCAAAAAATCAAAGGAACCTGGTGTGGTGGTAAAGGCTTGTAATTCCAAGCATTTAGCAGGTTGGAGTAATAGGATTTTATTCTAAGGCCAGTCTGGGTTACTGCACATAGTACAAACCTGCCCTTAAAAAAAAGGTAATAATGTTGGTGAGAATGTGGATAAAAGAAATTTGCTAGGGCTGGGAAGGTGGCTCAGTGATAGAGCGCTTGCCTTGCATGCCTGAGGCCCTGGGTTTGATTCCTAAGAACCAAATAAGTAAAAAGAAGAAATTTTCCACACTCTTAGTCAAAATACAGGTTAATATTCTCCTTGTAGAAAGTAGTATGCAGTTTTCTAGAGAAATGTAAAGTTGAAATGTCATCTGACCCACTGATCATATGTTTATTTCTCTTTGTGTAACTGATAAATATATCTATAGTTCATTGCTATTCAAATTATTCACAATAACGGCCAAGATATAAATTGAAGTTAAGGGTTGAACTACAGACTAATAAAGCACTGTGTTGTATGCACAATATATTTTTGTTTCATTTTTAATATAGAAAGAGTCTTCTCCCAGTAGCCACAATTTACAATAACCTGAAAGATGTATTCTAAATGAAGAAAAATGTCTTCTGATCTTTGTAAAACCACACACACACACACACACACACACACACACACACACACACACACACACACACACACAGAGCAACCTGATCGATTTAGAGGGAAATGATGTTTTTTGTTCCCAAGAAATTTTTTTATTGTGAAAATACTGTACAGAGGGGTTACAATTACATGGACAACATAATGAGTACATTTATTGTAGTGCCCACGTTGCTGGACCCCCACCAAGAAGACCAACAAGAGTCAGACGTTCTGAAATGCAAAAGCAAGGTTTTATTTAGACGGGCTGCAGCTTGGGCCTCGTCCTACACTCTCACACAGTGGAGCCTAGGTGGAGAGCCCTGAGATAAATAAAGATTTGCAGGGCTTATAAAGGCAAACAACCAGGTGTTCGGATTACCACCACATCTTGCCCTGCTAGCTGAGATAAACAAGCAACATATGATCACTGCCTCAAAAATGGAGTTACTTTAACCCTTCCTCCCCCCTTGACTTATGGTCCTGAGACACAATATTGTGGCTCCGGCCCCAAACTTCACTTCAACAGCTCTCGATCTTGACTAGTCCCTCTATGACCATAGCCATGTTGTCTTTTGCTATTCCTGAATGGTCAATGTGAAAACAACACTCTTCTCCTAGGACAGCACAAAGTTCCCCTTGTTGTACTGAGCGCCTCCCAGGAGTTATGCAAATGATAATTGAAACAATACCAATAACAATCAGTCCATTTTTCTTTTCTTGAGTTATATATGGAGTGGTTGGGTAGGATGCTTAGTGACTTCCCATGTTTCCCCATGGTCATCCAGGGCAATGGGGTCAGCCAGTCTTTCATGGGTGTAGTGGATCTAAGCAGCAATGCTGTCCACCTTAAGGGCAGTGGGTGTAGCCAAAGGTACCATGTAAGGTCCCTTCCACTGTGGTTCCAAAAATCTCAAGTTGTACCTTCGAACAAACACACAGTCCCCTGGTTCAAACAAATGGGGGGTAGGAATAGAAGCAGAATCATATAATGCTCTAAGCTGGGGCCACCCACTTTTGTGGACAAGCTATAGATAGTCAAGTTTACATAGAAATTCAGTGTCACTCAAATGAGCAAGCAATCCAGTCTGAAGGCTAGGGATAATAGGTGGAGGATGTCCATACACTATTTCAAAAGGAGTACACCCAAGGTGATAGGGTGAATTTCTTATTCTACACAGAAGGAGTGATACCCAGTCTGTGCCAGTCTCCAAAGTCTGATTCATTCTTTCTACCTGCCCTGAACTCTGGAGTCTATAAGCACGGTGCAATTTCCAATCTGTCCCCAGTGCCACAGTTATCCCCTGACTTACTTTTGAGACCAAGGCTGGTCCATTTTCCGACCTGATGGTGGATGGGAAGCCATAGATGGGTAGGATTTCTTCCAGGATCTTCTTAGCCACGAAGTTCGTGATCTCATGCTTTCTTGGGTAGGCTTCAACTCATCCTGAAAAGGTGTCTACAAAAACTAGCAAATATTTATATCCAACTTTTCCACTTTAAATTTCTGTGAAGTCTAATTCCCAATACACATCTGGCCTATCTCCACGGAGGCGAGCTCCTTTTGTAACTGGTTGATTGGGGGAATTGGTGAGCTGACAGGCTTTACAATTTTTAACAATGTCCTCAATGAGTTGATTTCCTTGCTTAATTTTTACTTCTGAGTGTTGGAGCAAGTCCTGCATTCTTCGGGTTCCCATGTGAGAGGCCTGATGGATTCTCTTAAGAATCCCCTTGCCCAATCTTTGTGACAAGATAAGTTTCCCCTCACCAGTTTTCCACCAGTCTTTATTTTCTTCTCTGCCTGGGGATTTATAGGCCATGGGAATTTTCTTTATCCACTCCAAGTCTTCTTGGGAGTACTGAGGCTCAGGAGGCAAAGCTCGAGGCCCTGCATCTACTAGAGTAAGTACTCCCCCTCTGGGATGGAGGGCCACCTTCTTAGCTGCCTGATTGTACAAGTTATTTCCTTTGGTTGTTGAATCAGTTCCCTTTTGATGGCCAAGGCAGTGCATAATGGTAATATTTGCTGGTTCCCCTAGGCCTGGACAAGGCTTAAAATTTCTTGTTTGTTTTTAATAGCCTTTCCTTCAGGTGTCAGCAGCCCCCTCTCTTGGTAAATGGCTCCCTGGACATGCATGGTAGCAAAAGCATACCGATTGTCGATGTAAATGTTTAATCCCTTCCCTTTCCCCATCCATAGGGCTTTTGTTAGTGCCACTAGTTCTGCAGATGTACCCTGGGGGAGTGCTTCAGCCTACACTATCTCAGTGTCCATGGTGACTGCTGCACCCACATACATTTTTCCATCTCGAATGAAACTGCTGCCATCTGTGGACCAGGTATGCATGGCGTGTGACAGTGACAAGTCCAACAAGTCTGGCTTCTTTTCCTTGGCCTGGTCTCTCTTGTCATGCTCAATTTCACATTCTTTGCCCTTCCTTTCCTTTCTTTGCTCCTCTGTCTCTCTCTTACCGTAAACCTTTTCCTCCACGGCTACTAGATACCTAATAGACTCTTCACCAAGTCTTTCTAGAGCCTGCAACTTTTGCTTTATGTCTGATGCAGATTGATTTATATAGGAAAACATAATCATCTGAGCTGACTCCAGAGTCTCAAGATCAGATGGGGTATATTGAGTAAAAGCTTCCATGAGCTGCTCAAGATACCCTCCCGGACTTTCAATTCCTCCCTATCTAACATCATAGACTCTGGCCATATTAGTAGGTCGGTGAGGCACCACCTTGAGACCTACAAACAGAGCCTGGTGATAGATGAGGAGTCGCTCCCTACCTTCAACCATATTGCAGTCCCATGTTGGTCAAATCTCAGGAAAATAGGCAGCGATCATGGCAGGATCTGTGATGGGCGCTCCTGTGTGGCCAGGGATTTGTTTCCGGGACACCTCTCAGATAAGGTCTCTCTCTTCGGTGGTAAAAAGGACCTGTAAAAGCTGACTGCAATCATCTCAAGTGGGTGATGAGTAATGAGAATGGTTTCAAGCAAACGAATTAAATCCTGGGGTTTCTCAGAAAAGGAGGCATTTTGGGTGTGTCAATTGTATAGATCACTGGTAGAAAATGGCCAATATTAGAATTGCTGTTGATCATTTGCATCCACAGGACCTACTGTGCTTAAGGAAAAAACAGCTGCATTAGAAGTGGGAGAGGGGCTGATCCCATGGCTTCCTCTAGTGACTGGCCCCTCAGAAACTTTAAGGGCAGGTGCCGAGGTTTCGGCTGCTGGTTCTATAGCTACCTCCTCCTCTTGGTGATTCTCAGGCTCTGCAAAAGGAACCTGGGAAGCTGAGTATGGGGTAGGAAATATTTTTTCCACGTTATCTCCCTGAAAAACCGGGGTGTACAATATCTTTTCCCCTTTCTTAGCTTTTTTCTTTTTGTTAGTCTAGGGGGTTAGATGGAGTGTTGCCCATGATTTCCAGTCCCATTAGTCGTACAGGCCAAAAAACAATAAACAGTACAAACAAAACATACACAGCCCTAACAGTTAAAAAAAAAAAAGGTTACGAAGTGGAGATCTCCTGAATTGGTCCGCTGACCCCTGTAATAGGGAAGCAGAAGGAGCAGACCCACAGTGAGTGAGTTGGGCCTCAGTTAGGAGGCCCTCTTGGTCAGTTCTGGCCCAACACCAAACCAACCTATGCACCACAATTTTCATGGCAGGGATCCAAGGACCATCCCCTTCACAAGAGGATCTGGGATGTCTCCCAGTTCCTCCAGGGTTGTCATGCAAGCATGTCCGCTATGACAACCCTTTACACAATACGAATTGGAGTGGCCGTCCTCACAAACAAAAATGAAAATAAAACAGATAAAGAGAGGAACGACAGGACAAGACAATTTGACAGCACTGTTTTACCTTCGGAGTCTGAGGTCTCGTAGGTCTTGAGGTATCCTCGACGAGCCCTCACTAACATGTAGTGACCATTTTGCAGGACCCCCACAGAGAAGACCAACTAGAGTTAGACGTTCCGAAATGCAAAAGCAAGGTTTTACTTAGTCTGGCTGCAGCTCAGGCCTCATCCTACACTCTCACACAGTGGAGCCTAGGAGGAGAGTCCTGAGCTAAAGATTTGCAGAGCTTATGAAGGCAAACAACCAGGTGTTTGGGTTACCATCATGTGTTGCTCTGCTAGCTGAGATAAACAAGAAACAAATGGTCACTGCCTCAAAAATGGAGTTACTTTAACCCTTTCATTCTTATCAAGCATCGTAGCCTCCATCTTTGTTTCCCATTCCCATTTCTTCCCATCCTCCCCCTCACCCAATCCTCCTCCTCCCCCAAAGTTGTAAAGTTCATTTTCAAAATAATGACTTTTACATCTCACTGTTGCAATGGGTCCATCTGTAACCGTATTTAAATGATTTGTTTTTTTATCCCTTACCACTCACAAATTATACCCACATCAAATACCATGAAAGCGGGGGTTATACCATGGGGAAGGGACATATAAAGCAACAAAAAATCTTATAAATAATTTAGATACAATTGCATGAAAGAAATAAACATTTGAATACATATCTTAGGGTTCATTTCCCTAACATCAACTTATCTGACCTTTTCTGCTTGACTCAGACATATACATGTTATTGCAAATAAAGGAAACCATGGGACCTATATTTCTTTGGGCCTGGCTTACTTCACTTAAGATAATTTTTTCCAAGTCTTTCCAATTCCTAACAAATGGGGCAATGTCATTCTTTCTGAGGGAGGCATAGAATTCTATTGTGTATATATACCACATTTACTTGATCCATTCATCACTTGCGGGGCATCTTAGTTATGATAAATAATGCTGCAATAAACATAGTCGTGCTGGTAGCTTTAGTGTGGTCTTGTTTGTGATCATTTAGGTAGATACCCAAAAATCGGATTGCTGGGTGATAGGGGAGCTCTTTGTTGAGTCTTTGGAGGAACCTCCATACTGCTTTCCAAAGTGGTTGAGCAAGTTTACACTGCCAATGCAGTAAGGTTACCTTCTGTCCACATCCCTTCCAGCATCTGTTGTTATTAGAGTTCTTCATTATAGCCATTCAAACTGGGATGAGGTGGTATGTCATTATTGTTTTGATTTGCGTTTCTTTTATGGCTAGGGAGATTGAGCATATCTTTCTTTGTCTATTGGCCCTGCTTCTTTCCTCTTCAGAGAAGTTTCTCTTCAAGTCTTTAGCCCACTTACTTATTGGGCATTGTTTCTTTGAAGATTTGTTTTTGAGGGATTTAATTTTTTGAGTTCCAGATATATTTTAGATATGAGACACTTCTCCATTGTATGTTTAGTCATCAATAAAGGAGCTAAAAAATATAGAATGGAAGAAAGACAGCCTCTTCAGAAAATGGTGCTGGCAAAATTGGTTAACTACTTGTAGAAAATTAAAACTAGATCCTTAGATATCACTCTACACCAGAATCAACTCCAAATTCTTCAAAGACCTCTGAGTCAAAACCGACACTCTAAAAGCATTACAAGATGGAATAGGAGAAACCTTGGGTCTCCTTGGACTAGATCAGATTTTCTTAATAGAGACCCAGAAACACAACAAATCAAAGAAACGTTGGACAAATGGTATTGCATGAAATTGCAGAGCTTCTGCATGGCAAAGGACATAGCTAGCAAGATCAATAGAAAGCCCTCAGATTGGGAGAACATCTTCACTAGAGAGAATTTTTTTAAAAAGTAAAGTGAAGTGGAATTCCTGGGGCATTTAGGTCACAATGTAGAAGACAGTAGATATACTTGATGATCAAGTATAAAGTTGTAATGTACAACATGAGGATACAGGGAGCAACACTGGCCTTACAAAGGAATGAAGATAAGTAAATAGGAGTTCTTCTTTCTAATGGGGATTACTCTTTTAGTTGTTCTTCCTTCAGTAATGGATAAGCTGAACATAATTCTTTAAGTATATCTGACTTTTGCCCCATTTGTCCGGAAATGGAAAGACTTGGAAAAAATTATATTAAGTGAAGTAAACCAGGTGCAAAGAAACATACGTCCCATGGCTTCCCTTATGTACAATAACTAGTATATGTCTGAGACAAGAAATAACGGTCAGATAAGTTGAAATGAACCTCAAGATAAGCACTCTATATTTTCTTTCTTGCTATCGTTTCTAACATATTTATAAGTTATTTCTTTGTTGCTTTGTGTGATCCTCCCCCACGGTATAACCCCTGTTTTCACTGTATTTGATGTAGGTATAATTTGTGGAAGTGAAGCAAAAAAAAAAAAAAAAACAAATTGTTTAAATAGGTGGACTCATTGCAACAATGAGATTTAGACTTTAAGTCTAAAATCGAACTTTACAACCTTTGCACAAGAGTTGGGGGAGGGATAGGAATTGATGGTTAGGGGAAACAAAGTTGGAGGCAACAACGTTTGATAAGAAATGTACTCATTACCTTGCCATGTAATTGTAAGTCCTCCATACGGTATTTTTTTTTTTTTGTCGGTCGTGGGGCTTGAACTCTGGGCCTGGGCACTGTCCCTCAGCTCTTCAGCTCAAGGCGAGCGCTCTACCACTTGAGCTACAGCGCCACTTCCGGGTTTCTGGTGGTTTTATTGGAGATAGGAGTCTCACGGTCTTTCCTGCCCGGGCTGGCTTTGAACCGCGTTCCTCAGATCTCAGTCTCCTGAGTAGCTAGGATTACAGGCGTGAGCCACCAGCGCCCGGCTCCATACGGTATTTTTACAATAAAAAATTATTAAGAAGATACATTATATTAAACCTTATACAGTGGCTACAAACTTCATTTTAATGCTTAAATAAATATTAGCCCTCCTCAAAAAAAGAAAGAATAACAAGCAATATAGTAATAATGTTGTTTTCAACATAGAACAAAATTTCAAATTAAAATACATGAGATTTTCCTTGATGTAACCTAATTATTATAAATAAGGAAAACCTGGGGACCTATGTTCCTTTAAGTCTGGCTTACTTCACTTAGTATGATGTTTTTTCAAGATCTTTCAATTCCTTATGGATGAGGTGGTATTATTGTTTCTGACGGAAGCATAGTATTCCATGTATTTGTATGTGTGTATGTCTGCGTGTCTGTGTCACATTTTCTATATCTATTCATCTACTGCGGGGCATCTGGCTTAATTCCATACCTTAGCTATGGTAAATAATACTGTAAAAAACATAATTGTGCTGGTAGCTTCAGTGTGGCCTTGTTTGTGGTCACATAGTTAAATGCTCAGAAGTGGGTTTAATGAATAATAGGGGAGCATTATTGTGCACATCACGGATAATCTTAGTAGATGAGCAGAATTACTCAATAGCTATGTACATATGACCATGAAAGGTGATTCCAAGTGAAATGAAATCCAAGACATATTCTTCGTTGTTGTTGTTCTTAATGTACTATGTACTTTTCATCCTTTTGTGTTTTCCCCACATATGGTTTATCCCCTCTAGTCACTGTATTTGATTTTGATACCCAGGTTATCATATCTAGGGAACTAGGGAAGAGTAAGAGAAAAAAGCAAAATGGTGAGACAAAGGACAAAGGCGGAACCTATGCAAAAGTGAAAATCACGAGACAATATGTTGGAAATAATCTTGGGGGGGGCTGTTGGGAGGGACGAGGGAGAAAAATGGGGGAAAGTTAAAAAGTTATAAAAGAAATGAATTCATTACCTGACTTATGTAACTATAACCCCTCTGTACATTACCTTGACAATAAAATTTAAATACAAAATGAAATAAAATACTTGAGAGCAGCAATACAGGAGATGGGAGTGGGGGAAATACAATAGTATACAAAGAAGAGTAGAACAGCTGTTGGGAGCAGTAGTTTGACTTTAACATAGGAAGTAATAAACTAGCATACAGATTTTCAGCCTCATGTCAGTCACTACAAAGGGAAAACAAAATGCACAATCAGCAAACCAATAGAGATAAAATAGAAAACTAAACAACTTAGGTGAAGAGATGGCTTGGACCAAGAATAAGAAATGACACAATTAGAAAACAAATAACAGGCTAGTAAGTTTAAAAATTATTACTTACAATCCTATTAAAAGTTTTTTACAGCAGGGCTGGGAAGGTGGCTCAGTGAAGAGCGCTTGCCTTGCATGCATGAGGCCCTGGGTTCGATTCCTCAGCACTACATAAGCAGAAAGAAAAAAGCCAGAAGTGGTGCTGGGGCTCAAGTGGTAGAGCACTAGCCTTGAACTGAAGAGCTGAGGGACAGCGCCCATTCACAGAGTTCAGGCCCCACAACCAGACCCAAAATAAAAGTTTTTTACATCACAATTTGTTAGAACTATAATTCAAATCACTGTTTAATAGTAGATCATTTTAATAACAGGTTACTTATGCCTGATTTCTTAATATTAAACATTTAATATATAATTTAAATTTAATATATAAATTAAATTTAAATTTAATATATAATTTAAAATTTAGAAAAGAAGAAATTGAAACTAATTTTAATAATACATTTCATGAATTGTAAAATTGACAAGAATTAGAATTAAAAAATAATATATCATTACTGTTTCATTTATGTGAATTAATGGAATAATTCAAAGTGTATTCTACACTTGGCACTCATCTTGACATCAAATAATAAATTATTGCACATGACTCTTGGTATTAGGTGGAAGGGTTCAGCACTGTGGTAACACACCACACAGTATATGAGGGTATGACTCCTCTCATCTAGCTTAAATTGTGGAAATTTAATTTCTTCATGCATGTGACATCTACACAGTTATATGCAATTACATACATGAGTAGCATTTCAGATGATTCTTAAAAGTCATATTCATTAGTTAAATTTTTATTATTTTGTACCAAATACGTATTTATAGAGAGACTGAATTTCTGAGTAGATGATGGTGTATATGTGCCAGATTACACAATTTGAGGTTCATTTTATATTCCTGACGTTTTTTCTACTCTTGGATTTAATAGTCCATAAGGGGTTAAGTGTATTATATTGGATATATGAAAGTAAAATAAATGTTTATTCCATTAATCTTTTGCCACTTGTCTAATTGCAATATAAATTATCCATGTGTTTGAATTAATGAAAATAATAATAGATATAAGCCAGATAAATCAGTCTGTAGTAGACAAGTATTTTCACCTTTCTTTTGATAATTGGTCCTCTTTTACACTACAGAATATTCTTGTGAAAACGTGATCCAGGATGGCCAAAACTGCAGAATATTATGTTTTTATCTATCGTAAAACAAGGAAGAAAGGCCAACCTTCCATAGAAAAGTCTGTTCCCAGTGATGTGATCTGTTTTATGGTGGTCACTTGGAAATGAACCTTTTTCACAGTCAACCTTGAAAAGCCATCTTGATAGAACATTTCTGTAAGTGGTTACAGAAGCTCATTGATGGCTTTGCAAGGATCCAGATTGCCTCATTTTGAGACAATTAAAACAGGAATTTAGTCAGTTGTTTTTGTATCTTTAGGAAAAACGCCATTGACTCTAGGCCAGGGGATCACTCGGGCCCAGAGAATTTACTACCTTGAATAGTAATCCTAGATCTCTAAAAAACACACAAACAAACAGAAAACTCCAGTAAGTACAGCCAGTCAGGGCTGCTATCACAGCCTACATGAAGTCAGGCAAAAAACAGAAGCTGAGAGTCATTTAGCTAATAATTAATATATTTTATTATGAGGCAGACTGAAATGAGATTCCCGAGAGAGGGTCAGAAAGACTGATCAGAGAGACTAAAATTGCTCACACAAAGATTGGATAATAGAATTCCTTGTAGAACAAATAAATCATAGAACACTTGTGCATGTAAGAACAAGACATAAGACCAATTCCAGAAATACACATTTTCTTAGAGATCAGCTTAATGAATTATCAATGGAAATCTTTGAATTATTAAATATTTGACCACATGTGGGAGAAGGCCAATTGCTGAAGAGAAAGAAAATGTCATCACTCTGTTAGGAGGTCCAATATCACATTAGGAAGTAATCAAACACAGATTTGTAATAAAAAGAGAAAACAATTATTCCAAATGAGGGTTTTATTTCTTTTGATGTAACAGTTCTTGATTTACATGCTAGCAATTAACATACAATTGATCCAGTCCCACAGCTGAATATATATTGACTTCAGTGTTCCCACATGAAGGAAAAGAGAAAATTTTAAATGTCTGATGAAATGAGTTGAGGGTGCCGTGTCCTAATAGTGATATCTGATATTTAGACACAGGTGAAGAGGTGGATTTTCTTTTATAAAAACCCCCATTTTTAGCCTGCTACCAGAGGCTCATAGTTGTAATCCTAGCTACTCAAGAAGCTGAGATCTGAGGACTGCCATTCAAAGCCAGCCTGGGCAGGAAAGCCCCTGAGCCTCTTATCTCCAATTAACCACCAGAAAACCAGAACAGGCCCTGTGGCTCAAGAGTTAGAGCCCTTACCTTGAGTTGAAGAGCTCAGGGCCAGTGCCCAAGCCCAGACATCAAGCCCCTCAACCAACAACAACAACAAAATAATCTCCCATTTCTTGGACTGCTTACAGCTTTTCCTAACATTCAATAAAGAAGTCATTTTATCACCAACTACATTTAAGTCCTATCATAGCTGTTACAAATAGAATGATTTGGAATCTTATGTCAAAAGATTCATATTTGGGGAAACAAATACCAGCATTGTAACTTTTTTCCAGTCTTGAACTCTGGGTCTGGGCCTTGAACATTGTTATGCTGGTAGTTTTAATGTGAACTTCTTTGTTATTTTTTGGAATACTGCCCCTGAATGGAATTACTGGGTAATAGGGAGATCTATGTTTAGTCTTTTGAGGAAAGTTCATACTGCATTCCAGACTGGTTGAACAAGTTCAATTTCCTACTAACAGTGTAATAGAGTTCCCATTTGGCTACATCCACCTCAGCATTTGTTATTGTCAATTTTCTTGATAATGGCCCTCCTAACTGGGACAAGGTACAATCTGTCTTGTTATTGTAGATTTCTAGGCACCTTCTAGCTACCATAAATGAATGAATCCATGAAACCTATATTGCTCTGAGTGTGCATTCCTTTCTCTTAGTATAATTTCCCCAAGCCTTTCATTTTACTTAAGACTAGTGAAAAGTCATCCCTTCTGATGGGTGAATAGAATTCCATTGTGTGTGTGTGTGTGTGTGTGTGTGTGTGTGTGTGTGTGTGTGTGTGTGTGTGTGTCTGTGTGTGTCTGTGTGTGTGTGTGTAAAATGACTATAAGCCCATATGTTCATTTCTAAGCCTTCTGTTTCATCTGTAATTTTGTAATTTCATATTAAATTTGGATTGTTTTCCCTACTGCATTGAAGAATATTGTTGGAATTTTGCTGGGTATTGCATTGTCAATTGTTTGGTGGTAATATTGCAGTTTTCACAATGTTAATTCTTCCAACCAGGAGAATTGAAAGACTTTCCATGTCCTTCAATCTCCTTCAATTACCCATTTTAGAGTTTTAACGTTTTTACAGTAGAGGTCCTTCACATTTTTAGCTAAATTAATTAAATCCTAGTTTCGTTGTTGTTTTGTTCTGTTTAGTTTTGATTTGATTTTGAGCTAATATATATGAGGTTGTTTTTTGGATTCCAGCCTCGATCTTCCCATTGTTGGTAACACAGAACAACTAATCATTCTTGTGGGTTTTATACCCTGCTACGTTGCTGAAGGTTAGCATCACCTTTACTAACTTGAGGGAGCAAGCTATAGGGTCCTTTAAATACAGGATCATTTCATCTGTAAAAAGGGATACTTTTCTTTCTTCCCTATTTGGATCCCCATTATGTTTTTCTCTTGCCTATTGCTCTTGCTAGGAACTCCACTACTATATTGAACATTAGTAGAGAGAGTGGACATCCTTTTATCATTCCTGATTTTAATGTCTTCATGCTTCCACCATTAGGTATATGTTTATTATCTCTTTGTCATATTCATACTCTGTATTATATTGAAGAATGTTCCATGCATTCCTAGCTTCTCAGACCTTTAATCATAAAGGGGTATTGGAGTTTGTTAAAAGCTATTTTTACATCTATGTATATATGATAATGTGGTTCTTGTCCTGCTTCTGCTGATGGTTTATGTTATGTTTATTGACAAGTATATTGGATCCAATTGGATCCTAGAATGAATTCTGTTTGATTATAGTATACGATTTTTTTGTTAGTTGCTGAAATTGGTTGGTGAGAATTTTATTGAGAAGTTCTGTATCAATGCATACCAAAAGCTCAGTTCATAGTTCTCTTTCTTTGATGAGTCCCTATCTGATTTGGGGAAGAGTCTAATTCTAGCTTCATAGAATGTGTTTGATAATTTCATTTCCCTTTCTATTCCATTGAAGAGTTAGATCTGAGTATTGCAAGCTCTTTGCAGGCCTTAATTTCATGGTAAATCCATTGAGTCCTAGATTTTTCTGGTATGGGAAATTGTTTATTGACATTTCATTTTCATTATTTCTTATGTATTACTTCCTGGTTCAGTTCGTGTATAGGAAACCATAAATTTCTCTAGAATTTTCCAGGTGACTGGCATACGGTTTTCAAAGTACTTTCTTATAGCATTCTCAATTTTGCTTATTTATGTTGTTATGTCTAATTTTTTCTCTAATTTCTCTATTTGGGTGAGTTCTCTTATTGTATTTACAGGGGTTTTTTTATTATGAAAGTGTTATACAGGGGGGGTTGGTTTCATTAAAATAAGTAATGAGTACATTACCCCCAACCTTGATATCCCATCCCCACAAAGTTATAAAGTTCATTTCTAACATAGCGTCTAGTGTATATCACTGTTGCTTTGGTTAATCTTTGTCCCACCATTTCTGTGATTTCCCTTCGTTCCCCAAATCAGATTAACTTAGGTATAAGAGAAAGGGTATGGAAATCAAAAACAGTGAATACAGGGAATAAACCAAAGTGCAAAACGTAAATAGAAATAACAAAAACAGTTCACTATACAATTATCTTGTATCCATTTCTTGGAGCTCATTTCAATAAGCATAATTTTCTATGGTCATATGCATATAGCTATTGAGCTATTGTGCTCTTTTCTAAGAATATCCTAGGTATATTCTAGTTTTTCCAAATGAGTGAAAATATGTACCCTATGATTTTTTGTGTCTGGCTCTTTTGACTTATTATGTTTTCCAAGTCTTTCCTTTTCCTTACAAATGGGGCAATGTCATTCTTTCTAAAGGAACCATAGAATTTTGTTGTGAATGTATATGACATTTTTTTGACTGATTCATCTACTGAGGGACATCTGTTTTGGTTTCATATCTTAGTTATGGTAAATAATGCTACATTGGACATAGTTTTGATAGTAGCGTTAGTGTGGCTTTGTTTGTGGTCATTTGGGTAAATGCCCAGGAGTGGGATTGCTGGGTCATAGGGGAGCTCTTCTGAGAAACCTGTACACTTCTTTATGGAATATTTGTGCAAGTTTACATTTCCACCAATAGTGTAGTAGTGTTCCCTATTGTTCATATCCCCACCAGCCCAGCATCTGTTATTATTAATTTTCTTCATAATGGTCATTCTAACTGGGGTGAGGTGGAATCTCAATGTTGCTTTGATTTGCATTTCTATGGCCAGAAATGATGCATATTTCTTCATGTGTCTATTGGCCATTCATATTTCTTCTTCAGAGAGGTCTCTCTTTCAATCTTTAGCCCACTTATTAAGAAGGTTGTTGGTTTTTGATTATTTGTTTTTTGGAGGGGTTAACTTTTGGGGCTCTAAATATATTTGAGATATGAGGCCATTGTCTGTTGCAGAGCATGTAATGATCTTCTCCCAATCTGTGGGCTTTCTATTTATCTTTCTATCTATATAAATTCTCTTCTTAGTCGGATTTGGTACGGGTAGGTCAATTCTGTTAATTTATTGAAAGAACCAACTCAGTTTTGTTGATCTTTTTATGTTTTATTTTGTCTTTATTTAGGTATTTCTGATTTAATTTTTTTGGTAGGTCTTAGGGCTTTCACTCTGGTCTTGGGCACTGTCCCTGTGCTCTTCACCTCAAGATGAGAGCGTTACCATTTGAGCCACAGTGCCACTTCCGGGTTTCTATTGTTTTAATGGAGATAAGAGTCTCAGGGACTTTCCTGCCAGGGCTGGATTTGACCCTCCATCCTCATATCTTAACCTCCTGAATAGCTAGGATTACAGGCGTAAGCCACCACCTGTGCGCGTCTTTGATTTACTTCTTTTTTGTTTCTGTCTACTGCTTTGGGTTTGGGCTTGTTCCTGTTTTCAAGAAGTTTGAGGTATATAATTAAAATACAGACTTGAGATTTCCCCAATTGCTTGATGTAGGCACTCAGAGGTATACATTTTCCTCTGTGTGCTGCATTTACTGTGTCCCAGAGGAATTGGTATTTTGTGTGTTCAATTTGTTAAATTTCAGAAACTTTCAGATTTTCATTATAATGTATTCAGTGCCCCACTGGTCATTCAGTAATGTGTTGTTCAGTCTTCATGTGTTTGAGAATTTTTTTTTTTTTGCTTTAGCTGTTTAATTCTAAGTTTATTCTGTTGTGGTCTGACATGATTTGGAAAGTCAATTTATTTTTCTTTCATTTTGGATAGAATTTCTATGTAACATAAGATATGTTCTATTTTGAAGACTCTTCCAAGAGCTGCTGAGAAGAATGTTTCTATTGATTTATATTCTGTAGATGTCTGTTAGGGCTAGGCGGTCAATGTAGTTATTTAGGCCTGCAGTTTCTTGGTTTAGTTTTTCCTGGATGACCTATCCAAGGATAACAATGATGTGTTGAGATGTGTTTTTAGGTTAAGTAGTATTTGGTTGATGAAGTGGGGGTGCTCTAGGATTCAGGGCATTGATGTTTAGACTTTTTTATATCCTCCTAATGCAGAGTTGCTTTTATCAATATATAATGTCTCTTCCTCCTATTTTTAATTTGAATTCTATTTTATCTTATGTTAGTAATTCTACTGTGGTCTGTTTATGGTGTCCATTTGCTTGAAATTTTTCCTTCCAGCCTTTCAGTTTGAATATGTGTTTGTTTTTGTCAATAAAATGTGTCTCTTGTAGATACTAGATGGATGCATCTTGTTTTTTGATACTAGTATCTAATCTATGTCTTCTATTTGGAAATTTAAGTCCAATGATATTGAGAGTTAAGACTTTGAAATATTTGATAAGTCCTGCTGTGTTATGCACCTGTTGTTAGGAGCTGTGCCTCATCAACTCTTAATATATTTACCTTGTTCTCTGGTAGGGAGCATTCTATGTAACCAGTTCCTGTTCTTCTTGATCTTCTCTATGTAGGATATATTTGATTAATTTCTATCCTGCTGATTTGGTGGAAATACATTGTTTCAACTTTTTTTGTCATGAAATATTTTTATATATCCTTTTAATATAAAGGATAGTTTGGCTTGGGATCGTATTCACGGTTGGTAGTTGTTTGCATTTAATGTTTGTCATACATCATGCCAGGCTCTCCTTTTTCCCATATCAGCTAAGAAATCTGTATTTATTCTGACTCTATATCTTTTATAAATAATCAGTCTTTTGCCAGGTGTGGATTTGATCTTCTGTCGTGATTTCTTTTTCTGGATTTAGGTTTTTGTCTAGACCATTAAGTGTAGGAGAAGAGATCAGTTGTGGTGAGATGTTGTCATGTTAATACTTGTGGTTACAATGACAGTTCGGACTGTCCAGTGGTAAGGTGAATTGAGTCTTTGTTTAGATGTGACTGTCTCTGTTCATGATTTATTTCCCATGTGGCCCTTTGTTTCCACACTTTAGTTGTGCTTTTGAATTTGTTGGCCAACACAGTCACAGCAGTCACCTGCCTGGCTGGGTAACTTTTCATAGATTTCTGTTTTCTTGTGAAGACAGTATAAAATCTTCCTCTGAATTTTATATCTATATATAATTATAGCTCACTTGGTATGAACCTCTAGAATTGGAGTATCTTCTAGGACTCTCAATATCTGTTTCATTAGAGAGAGCTAGGGTAATTTTCTGTTGTTATTCTGCCATTGTTTTTCCTCTTCCTCAGGTTTATTTATTTATATTGTGGATTTTTTCACATAATTTATGAGTTGTGTTGATTGTATCAGATTATTTTTGTTTTTATATTTGTGTTACTTTGAAATAGTGATTCCAGGCTTGTATGAAGAGACAGTAATAATATGAAATGTGAAGAGCCTAAGGCTTAAAGAGGTACAATGAAGGCCTAAGTAACTCCATTACAGGCTAACAACCATCTTGTGAGGTATGAATTATTAAAATAACCATGGGTTTGACCAAGAAATGACACAAAAAGAAAAGCAATTCCTGGACAACGGAGACATAAATGATCCTTGGGAAAGCCACAGGAATTTTCTCCAGATGCATTGACCAATCACTGGGTGGCCATGCAGGACATGGTGACCCAGTGGCCAGACAATTCTCATCAATATCACATCCATAGTAATATTAGCCAATCACATATATATAGCATTTGTTTGCTTAAAATGTTAACCAATCCTGTAATTTCTCATGTAAAACTTCTTTAATATTGTTTGTTCAATACTATAAAAAAAAAACTGTGTTTATTCTATGTTCCGGGCTTCTTAGCATCACCGGTTACTGAGTGCGTGGAGGATCAACCTCGATCTTGCAAATAAACGACTCCTTTGTTATTTGCATTGGTCGTTGTCTCTGGTGGTCTTCAGGGGGTCTCGAGTCCAGGTACAACAAATAGGTGCTCATCTGGGATCTCCCTCATAAGCTCACCCAGACACCTGATCTGGGAGTAACAAAGAGCAGCCGGTAAGTTTTGTAACTGTGATATTTGTGTAGTTTTCAGGTTGGGTCTTGGAGTTTGCAAGAAAACCTTGTGGACGTGCTATAAGGCAGCCAACGGGACCAGTGGGAGATGTACACCAGATGCCCGGAGAAGGTAAACTATTCACTAGTGTGGACATTTGGGCCCATCTGTAGTCCTGTACTGTCTGCTTGAGAGTTTACAGGGTAGACTGTCCACTAGTGCGGACATTTGGAATGTTTCCTGTCTTTAGTCCGGCACTTTCTGTCTGACAGTCTACCACCCAGTCTATCACCCGCATGCAGTTAATGTATCTTCTCTTAAAATCTGTGTGTCTGTCTGTATTGTGGCTTTCGTGGAACATTTCCTCTTTCATATTCATCCTGACACAGATGCCTGGAAACCTTGTTTGCCTCCATGTAAAATTGTTATTCTTTGTTCAGTTTCTTGTCCAACAATAATTACTTTCTCTTTCAGACTCTCTTGTCTTCTCCCTCGAAGGGTGAAATTTGGCTTAGAAAGTTGGCCACCTTGAAGCAAAGTTAGAGTCGAGTAGTCTTTTACCCGATGACACTGCTGAAACATCACCAAGTGTCTCCGTCTACCTCTTTGGGATCTTAAACAGGCCAGCGAATCCACACTTTTCTCCTTGAGACACTCTGAGTTGTGGTTTTATCCTAAATCCCCGAAAGCACCAGTTGTTTAATTTTGTGATATTTATAATTGCCTTCCTCCTTTTTTCTTGTCTTGTGTGTGGATTGATATACGCAGAAAAGAGTCAGAACCAAAGTACACCTCTTACCTTTCTGACAGATACTTTTAAAGATGTTAAGGAAGGAGCTAACAATTTAGGTGTTGAAGTTAAAAAAGAAAAATTACTTAATTTGTGCAAGTCAGAGTGGCCTACTTTTGAGGTTGGATGCCCGCCCCCAAAGAACTTTTAATCTAAACACCATTTGGGAGGTTAAATGTAGGGCTTTTCTCCCAGGAAGTACAGGACACCCCAATCAGATTCTCTATATTTTAGTATGGCAGAATTTGGTGCAGGAACCTCCAAAGTGTCTGTTGCCCTTTCCACCCCTTTCTGTCGATAAAAACAACATTTTAGCATTAGAAAAGGTTGTGTCAACTACCCCCTCAGCCTCCTTATATACCATTTTACAGGAAGGAAGTGAAGATCTTCTCTCATTAGACTCTGATCTCCTCCCATACACTTCACTGCTGCCTCCTCCACCCCTCATGGAGGAAGGGGAGGCAGCAAGAGATGAGGAGCAAGGAGCCAGCAGCAACTTGGAAGGGCCAGCAGGAAGAACTCGTGGTAGCATTCAGAGAGCTGCCAGCCTGAGACTCCCTGACACCACCATGATGCTGCTGTTCAGAGAAATTGGGCCACCAGACAAAACCAGAGACCCCCGACTTCAGTTTTGGCCCTTTCCACGAGTGACTTATATAATTGAAAAACACAAAATGCAAACTTTTCAGATAACCCCAAGGATTTGATTTATCTCCTTGATAGTGTAATGTTCATGTGCCAGCTGACCAGGGATGATTGCCAGCAGTTACTTCGGGAAGAAAGAGAAAGGATTCAAACTGAGGCTAGGAAACTGGTTCTGGGGGATGAAGGGTAGCCTACTGCTAAACCTGATTTCGCCAATGGATCTTTTCCATTATCAGGCCTCCAAATGATGGTTGGGACTACAACACGGCAGAATGTAGGGGGCGATTAGGGGTCTATCCCTAGACTCTAATGGCGGATCTCAGGGAAGTAGCCTGCAAACATACCAATTTGGCTAAAGTATACATGGTCTTACAGGGAAAGAAACCCTACGATGCCTAAATAGTCGAGGTCTACACAGACATTAGTGCACTTACTGCCAAGAAATATTGCATTAGGTCAAAGAATGTGCTAAGAAAGGGAAACTGAACAAAGCAGTGGCAGCCCCATAGAACCTCGACACTAATGGCTAACAGTACTGCTAATAATGAATAAAGATGATAAGGTTCAATTCCCCTCCCTGAACCCAGGGTAGCACTGAGAGTGGATGGGACTCCAGTAAAATTTCTAGTGGATACTGGGATCCAGTACTGTGCTTTAATAAAGCCCTAAGGAAAAGCATCAAATAAAATTTCTTGGGTGTTGGGCTAGGATGTAGCTCAGTGGCAAAGCGCTTGCCTAGCAAGTACAACGTCCTGGGTTCGATCCCCAGTACCAAAAAGAAAAGACAAAAAAATACAGTTAAAAAAACCCCAAATAACAACAAAAAACCTCTTGGGTGCAAGAAGTAATGGGAATTAAACAATACTCATGGACCACCGAAAGAACAGTGGACCTGGGGATGGGATGAGTGTCCCACTCATTCTTCGTTATTCCAGAAAGCCCTTATCCCTTATTGGGAAGAGACTTGTTAATCAATGTCAGGGCACAGATTCACTTATATCCAGAAGGTCCCCAGGTGGAGGATGCTCAAGGAAGACCAATACAAGTATTGACTCAGGGCCTGGAAGATGAGGACTGGTTGCTCCAACCACCCTAGACTCCTGACCAAGAAATCACCTATTGGCTGGAAAGGTATCCAGAAGCTTGGGCAGAGACTGGAGGAGTGGAATAGCGAAACATAGACCACCTCTCTTCATCAAAGTAAAATCAGGGGTGGACCCAGTTAGAGTTTGACAGTACCCTATGTCCATGGAGGCACAGGGGGAATTACACCCCACATTAGGCATCTGCTAGACCTGGGTGTATTGCAACCCTGCCAGTCAGAGTGGAACACTCCCCTGCTACCCGTCTGCAAGCCCAAATCTAATGAATATAAGCCAGTACAGGACTTCAGGGAAGTCCATAAAAGGGTAATGGACAATAACCCTACCATACCGAACACCTACACTCTCCTGAACACCCTGCCTCAATATAGGCAGTGGTACATTGTATTAGATTTAAAAGATGCCTTTTTCAGCCTACCCTTGGTGCTCAAAAATCAAGTTCCCTTTGCCTTTGAGTGGACAGATGTCAAAGGAGGTGTCAATGGATCTGGACAAGACTCATTCAAGGATTCAAAAACACACCAACACTCTTTGACGAAGCTCTGCATGAGGACTTGGGTGAGTTTAGGAGAAGCCACCCTGGTCTGACTTTGTTGGAATATGTGGGTGACTTATTAACTGCTGGTGCAACTGAAAGAGAATTCATCCACGGAACAGAAGATTTACCCCAGATATTGGGAAACCTTGGTTAATGAGCATGGGTCACGAAAGCGTAAACCTGCAAATCAGAGGTAACTTACCTGGGCTATTTATTGAAATGGGGGCAGCGATGTTTCACCAAAGACAGAAAATAAACTGTCCTTCAAAATTCCAACACTACAGTCACAGCACCAAGTAAGTGTGTTTTTGGGTTCTGCCACATTTTGCCATCTGTGAATCCAAGGGATTGCAGAGCTGGCTAAACCTCTTTACGAGGAGAAGCAACTGTTTCAATGGACAGAGGAAGCTGAATGAGCCTTTGAACAGATAAAAACTGCCTTATTATAAGCCCCAGTGTTGGAACTCCCTAATGCCAGTAAACCCTTTTATTTATATGTGGATGAACATAATGGAATAGCAAAAAGAGTCCTAACCCAATATTTGCGCCCATGAAGAAAACCAGTAGCCTACTTGTTAAAGAAATTAGATTCAATAACAGTAGGATGGACACCATGTCTGAGAATTATAGCGGCTACTGCTTTGATGGTAAAATACACAGATACATTAACCATGGGACAAGAACTGTATGTGACCACCCCGCACACTATTGAGGGTGTGTTAAAGCAACCACCAGATCAGTGATTCAGCAATACTCAACTAACCCATTACCAAGGAATGCTACTCAACCCTCTCAGAATCAATTTCCAGGCTCTCTCGGCTCTCCATCCTACCAGATCAGGATCTAAACATGCCACTACATAACTGCTCAGAAATCCTGGCACAAGTCCATAACATCCAAGAGGACTTAAGGGTCCAGCCATTGCTGGATGCTGAACTCGTGTGGTTTACAGATGAAAGCAGCTTTATTCATCAGGGAGAATTATGTGGGAGTGGCAGTAGTGACTGAGACTGATGTGGTCTGGGCTGAACCTCTACCAGTAGCCATATCAACCCAGAGAGTCAAGTTAATAGCCCTGACCAAAGCTCTAACACTGGGAAAGGACAAAATGCTAACTGTGTACACTGACAGTCCGTATGCATTTGCAATGGCTCATGTACACAGAGATATTTACAAAGAAAGATGATTACTGACATCTGAAGGAAAAACCATCAAAAATAAAGATGGAATCTTGGCTTTAATTACTGCTCTTTGGCTGCCTAAGTTAGCCATTGTTCATTGCCCTAGACATCAAAAACCTAAAGATGCTGTGAGTAAAGGCAATACCTTGGCCTGCAGAATAGCCCAGGAGGTGGCATTACAAAGCCACTCTATAATTATGATTAAAACCCAGACCCTGGTACAAGAACTCTTCAGGATACTCCAATATACACCACAGAGGACTTGAAATGGATTGATCAACTGCAGATGGCACAATGCCTAAATGGTTGGTGGAGAGATTTTAGGAGCAACATTATCTTACCAGAGCAGTTAGGAAGTAAAGTACTGCTTAAGTTGCATTGAAGCACCCATATGAGTGCAAAGAAGATGCAAGAACTGGTGAGAAATACTGGACTTTGGATCAAAAATAACCCTGCTAAAATAGAACAGATTGTCAGGGACTGTAAAGCATGTCAACTGACAAATGCAAGGAAGAACCAAACAGAAACAGGCAGTCAAATCAGAGGAGATAGACCAGGAACTTACTGGGAGGTGGACTTCTAACTTGGCAAGTATGGATATAAATATCTGTTAGTTTGCATAGATGGGTAGAATCCTTTACTACAAAGCACGAAACTGCACATGTAGTGGCTAAGAAGTTACTAGAAATGATCTTTCCCAGTTTTGGCTACCTTATTATGATAGGATCAGATAATGGACCAGCTTTCATGTCCAAGGTAAGTTAGGGAATTGAAAGTGCTCTTCGGACAGAATGGAAATTGTATTGCGCTTATAGACCCCAAAGTTCAGGAAAGATGGAAATGTTGCATACAACTCTAAAAGAGTCCCTGACCAAATTGACCATGGAGACTGAGTAACTCTCCTTCCCTTTGCCTTATACAGGGTATGCAACTCCCCTTTTAAAATTGGTCTTTCCCCTTATGAAATTGTATTTGGAGTGCCTCTTCCACAATTCCTAACTTGTCACACAGTTGCTTAGAAAAGATGATGACTCTGAACTTTTGTTCTCCCTCAGGGCCCTACAGAGGGCCCACCTTGATGTCTGGCCCAGACTGAGGGTGCTATACAAGCCGGGCCCTCCACCAATCCCATATCACTTCTGCCCCGGTGACGGGGTCCTGGTGAAAAGACACTGAGCGGAAAACCTGGAGCCGAGGTAGAAAGGACCTTATGTGGTCATCTTCACGACACCGACAGCAGCCCTCAAAGTCGACGGCATTGCTACCTGGATCCACCATTCACATGCGAAGCCTGAAAATCCCATAGTGGATCTCGTTGTGGAATCAGATTAACAAGTCTCACACTCCAAAGACAATCCATTAAAGCTCAAATTCAGTTGTAAAAAGACTTAGTCACGAATTTGTTATTGATGTATAACTTACTTGGAAATTGTATTAGCATAGTAGTAAGTGCAGGCAATCCCCCCACAAATAAATTGGACTTGGATTGTTAGTAATCAGGTAACGGGTAAATGTGTCCCTTTGGCCATGAAAGAGGGATCATAATTATGGTTCCCAGACAAGCTCACATTTAACTTGTGTCAGTTTGCTGATGGAGTATAGGAAGGACCTAGGCTTATAAAATGTAGATGGAGACACTAGTATATATGCCCAGGGAAAAAAAGCACTAGGAAATTTGGAGGACAAGAGGACTTTTACTATAAGAGCTGGGACTGTAAAACAAGTACCTCAGAAAAATGGAAAGGAATGGGAGGAGACCTTGTTATGTTTACCAAACCAGAATGTGCAGCCATCCACTTTAATGGACTGCCTGTACAAAACAAATTAGGGTCTTCCAGGATTCTGATGCCAGATTGGAATTTTGTTTCATAGACAAGGGCAAACAAGCCCTATGATGGGAATTAGGAAAGAATTGGGGACAAAGATTGTACAGGGGAGAGACACATGATGACATTTACCACAGCCAGTTATTCCCCTTCAGCGATGGGACCAACAGAGTTTTAAAACCAGTCTCTGCTGTAAAACCCAAAGTAGACAACAAGAAAGAGCCCTGGGTTGTAGTGACCCCATCTCCTCCGAAAAAGGGAGACCCCCTTAGGGAGAACATCTCCTTGCCAGAGGATTCCCTATGGCAGCTGTTGGTTCAAACTTACAATGTGATCAATCAGATCCGTCCTGATATTACAAGTTCTTCTTGGATGTGTTATGATATGAGACCTCCATTTTATGTGGGTATTGCAGTGGTACAGAATTTAACAAATGCTCAAAACAACTAAATCATGTAAGTGGGAACAAAAGGAAGCAAAACTTACTCTACAGACAGTTATAGGACAAGGGTTATGTGTGGGACAAGTACAAACTAACTTTACTCACTTATGTAATCAGACCCAAGAATGGATTCCAGAGGACGGATATCTATTACCTCCCAAAGATGCTTGGTGTGCATGTTCAACTGGCCTAACTTCCTGTGTCCACTTAGAAGTATTTTAGGACTAACAGTGTTTGTGTCATGGTACAACATATCCTTCGACTGCTCTACCATTCTCATGTAGACATGATGATAAAGATGTCTGAAGCAAGCTATTGGCCCAGAAAACCTAAAAGAGAAATAATAACAGCAGTAACAACGGGGCCCTAGTAAGCTTAGCTGGACTAGGAACTGGGGTGGCATCCCTAATTACTCAGAGAACATCTTACACTAGCCTTCATGCTGTTATAGATGAGGAAAACAAAAACCTGGAAAGCTCTATAGGCTACCTTCAAAAATCACAGGACTCCTTAGCTGAGGTAGTGTTGCAAAACAGATAGGGGCTGCACTTAATTTTCTTACAACAAGGAGGTCTATGTCCTGCCCTCGGGGAAGAATGCTGCTTCTACACTAATCATTCCGGAGTTGTAAAAGAATCTTTAGCTAAAGTAAGAGAGGCACTAGCAAAATGAAAAAGAGAAAGAGAATAACAAGAAGGATGGTTTGAATCATGGTTAATTATTCCCCTTGGATAACCACCTTAATATGCACTCTGTTGGGCCCCATTATCATTCTGGTACTTGTGTTCACAGTAGGGCCTTGCATTGTAAATCGACTAGTGATGTTTGTTAAGCAACGTGTAACACCATGCAGATGATGGTATTAAGAACACAATATCAACTGATTCCTGACAAAGACATAGTGCAGGTCCATAAGGACCATGATTGGCCATTAAGGTGCCTATTAGAAAGGGAGAAATGAAGAGCCTAAAGCTTAAAGAGGCACAAAGAAGGCCTAAGTAACTCCAGTACTGTAGGGAGCCAGGGTAAACGCCATTACAAGATGGCGCCCACTCCCTTGCAGCTTTGAGGTAACCACTCCATTTCAGGCGGTGCTTGGCGGGACGGTGGGTCCTGGGCTTTGCGCATGCGTGAGCCACGTAGGGTCCCCAGCCAATCCCGTGGCACCTGGTGACGGTGAAAGGCAGATGACCAATGATAGAAAGACCCGTGTTCCTATTCCCTATATAAGTGCCCATGTTTTGGGTGCACGGTCTCTCGCGCTCAAGCTCTCCCATCAACTAAAAGGCTCTCCAATAAAGCGTGATCTGAGAAGACTCCTGGTGTGGTGTTCGTTCTTCCTTGCTGGTCGAGAAGGCGCGCGCCGCACAGTACAAGCTAGCAACCATCTTGTGAGGTATGAATTATTAAAAGAACCATGGGTTTGACCAAGAAATGACACAAAAAGAAAAACAATTTCCGGACATTTGAGATATAAATAATCTTTGGGAAAGCCACAAAAATTTTCTCCAGATGCATTGACCAATCACTAGGTGGCCATGCAGGACATGGTGACCCAGTGGCCAGAGAATTCCCGTCAATAACCCATCAATAATGATATTAGCCAATCACATATGTATAGCTTAGTTTGCTTAAAATATTAACCAATCATGTAATTTCTCATGTAAAACTTCCTTAAAGTTGTTTATTCAATAGTATAAAAACGGTGCTGATTCTATGCTCAGGGCCTCTTAGTGTCACTGGTTACTGAGTGTGTGGAGGACCAACATCGAATTTGCAAATAAACGACTTCTTTGTTATTTGCATTGGTCGTGATCTCTGGTGGTCTTCAGGGGGTCTCGAGTCCAGGTACAACAAGTGTATATTAGTACACTGAAAGTAAGAGATCAGACATTATAACCTATTTGCTACAAGTAAATTAAAATTAAACAAAGCTAATTAAAATAATTACTTACTGTTCAGAGGATGAGTATAGTACTCTTGGATATCTTGGAGGAAAAGACTTTAGACTCATTGCAACTGATGCTTAACATTGAAATTACTGGCTAAACTTTCTTCTTCAGAAAGGCAAAAGCTCCATGTCTTTCATATTAGTATTATAAAATCATAATATCTGCATGTTGAATTGTTTTCCTCTGCTATTTTCAATACCATTCTTCATCCATTAGGTGTCCAGGGCTTTGAATGACCAATTCCTTAAAATACCTATATTGCTTATATTGTGATAGAAATCTCCATAATATTAATATGAATTTATCTCTAAGTCTCATCTTGAGCTGTATTCATATAAAATTTATGCAGTCTCAAGCAAGAAACCAGACTATTTTACTCTTTTCTGTTTTAATCAATAAATCTATTCTCTTTAGAATTTTTCTCATCTTTTATATTGCTCCAGCAAACATGTATTTCTAGTACTTTTATTGAAATAAATGTAACTTATGGAACATGAAAACAAAACCCCACTTATGACTTTAATGTAAATCCTTGGGGATTTGCATTAAAAGCACAATTCACCTGTCTATACATGAATAATCTAATGGTTAAGTCAATTAGACACAAGTACTATCATACCACATAAAGTCTCAATTTACTTTCTGGCACCAAAATATTGGTGTTCATGAATATCACTCATTTTTAGAAAATGACTAGTCACAACAAACTTTATATTATATTTCAAATTTTAAAAATGGAAATGATGTGAATATCCTGTTTCCAGGAATAGATTTATTCAGCAAACAGTGAAACAAAAAATAAGGGTTTGTCATATAGAATGAAAGATGCAAAAGCAGACTGTCTTTCCTTTAGAGGATAAGTACATGCATATCATGCGATTTATTCAGATACTATAAAAATTCATGAAAGGTGGTGCGGTTGGGGGGGAGGGAGGAAGGTTTGGTTGGGGGAGGTGGGGAGGAGGCTGGGAAGGGATGTGAAGGGTAAACAAAGGAGGAGGCTGCAACACTTGATAAGAAATGTACGCATTATACTGCCCATGTAATTGTAACCCCTCTGTACAGTATGTTCACAAAAAAATAAAATTAAATTAAATTCAAAAAAATTCATGAAAGTATTTGTGATCAGAAGTGATAGGTAAGCAAAGTAAGTGGAAAACTGAATATGTAAATTGTGCTTTCAATATAGGATGACAATTTTCCAATAAATGAGCCTATAGATGATGATTTTCTATCTGTAATACACATCCAGTATTCTACATTTTATTCTTCTACTTTCTTGATGTCAATTGCTACTAAAGTATCAAGGTGGGCACTTTCTTGGTTCCTAGATCCAATAAACTTTAGTATTTTGGAACAGTAGTATAAATTCATGGAGTTTGACTTGAATATCAAGTTTGAGGATACAGTATTTAGGGTATTGTTAATTGGCCTGAAGCAGCCAGAAACATATTATGAATACTCAGACCCACAGTAAACTAAGAACTAGGGACTTGATCTCTGGGAAAGATAAAGGTCCAGGCAAGATCTTAAGCCGAAATAAAGCAACGGAGCAAACATCAATCAATAATCATT